>NC_056523.1:139863384-139865686 GCF_019175285.1 Sceloporus undulatus | reverse complement strand
TTTGTGGCTGACTCCCTTTCCTCCTGCCAGGCCTGTTCAGCTTGTTAGGCCCAAATCCCAAAATAAAAGGCTGGATGCAGCCCACCTCTGCCAGCCTACAAACCCACACTTGCGCTGCAGCTTCATCCGCACTGCAGAAATAACCCAGGTTGACAGCACTTTAACTGCTGTGGCATTCTGGGATCTGCAGTTTTGGGAGATATTGCATCCTTCTCTGTCAGAGAGCGCTGGTGCCACAGCAATTTCCAGAATCCCATAGCATTGAGCCAGGGCTGTTAAACGTGGTGCCAAAACCTGGATTGTTTCTGCAGTGCGGATGCTGTGGGTAGTAGCACCTACTACGGATTTCTTTCCACTGCCAGCTTTAGAGGGGGTGCCCTTCCAAGGCAGACTGAGTAGGGGCTGGGGGCATAAGAGGAGGGTGGCCAGAGGTCCTCCTTTTCCAGGACGTGCCCTCCATTCCCATCACCTCCTTCTCCAGGAGGAATTCCAAAAAGGTCCCCCATTTTGGACATGACTAAGAAGCATGGATTTATAAAGGCGTCTATAGAGCTTTCAATTTGGTCGCGTCCTCCATTTCGTGGTGCCTGGTCCTCCATGGCGGTGAGGAGACCTCTGATCACCCCCAAACAGTCCCCTCGACGCTCGGGGAGCCATTTTCCCGGTGACTTGAGTCCCAGAGGCCTCGGGAAAAGGATCGCCTCCAGCAAAACAGAGGGGCTTCCCCGTCATGAGCAAATGGGGAGGAGGGAGAGAATTCGAACCCAGACCCCCAACCGCGATGGGCGGAGGGAAGCGAACTGGAACTGGAGTATCATTATTATTATTATTACTATTATTCTGTTTATTGATATCCCGCCTTCTTCCTCCCAAGCCCCACCGCCTCTCCTAAGGACCGCCACCAGAGCAACCCCTCTCCCTCCTCCAGCCCCGGGAGGCCTTCCCTCCTTCCCTGCTGCTGCTCCGAGGGTCTCCCTGGGCAGGTGCTCCCTCGCCGCCCGCCATTACCTGGGTCTTGGTGGTGAGCTGGATCACCGCCTTCCTGAAGTTGAGCTTGGAGTCCGCGTTCCCCATCCTCCTGCCTTCCTTCCTTCCCTCCCTCCCGGAGCCCGAGCCTGGATCCGGGTGGCCGTCCCTCCCTCCCTTGATGCCCTGCCCTGTCACCACCGCTGACAGCCGCCCTCCGCCGCCGCCTCCCTCCCTCCTCCTCCTCCTCCCCTCAGCAAGGACTCCATCATCATCCCTGCGGAGAACGGATGGGTTCACCTGCTCCCTCAGAGGCGGCCCAGGCTGCCGCCCTTCTCCCGCCCCCCCCCCTCACAGAAACGGCTGGCTCCTCCTTCTCCAATCTCCTCCTTATTTTTGCCTCAGGCTCAGGCTCAGCCACAGTCGCCCCGTGCCCCGCCAAAGGCAGCAACGACGCCTCTGTTCGCCTTACATTACTTCTCCCCCATCTCCAGACGTTCACAATAATGTCGGCGACTGCCCGCCTTCATCTTTTCCCTCGTCTTTCCTCCGTTTTCCCCTCACAATGGCTGTTCTTCTCCCTCATCCTTCCTCCATCTTTCACCGCCCAAGAGCTCTTCTTCCTCTTCTTCTTCTCCCTCATCCTTCCTCCATCTTTCCCCTAATAATGGCCCTTCTTCTTTCTCTCCCTCATCCTTTGTCCATCTTTCACCTCACAAGAGCTCTTCTTCTCCCTCATTCTACCTCCATCTTTCACCTCACAAGGGCTCTTCCTCTTCTTCTTCGCCCTCATCCTTCCTCCATCTTTCCCCTAATAATGGCCCTCCTACTTCTTCTTTCTCTCCCTCATCCTTTGTCCATCTTTCACCTCACAAGAGCTCTTCTCCCTCATTCTTCCTCCATCTTTCACCTCACAAGAGCTCTTCTTCCTCTTCCTCTTCTTCTTCTCCCTCATTCTTCATCTTTCACCTCACAAGAGCTCTTCTTCCTCTTCTTCTTCTCCCTCATTCTACCTCCATCTTTCACCTCACAAGAGCTCTTCTTCCTCTTCTTCTTCTTCTTCTTCCTCATTCTTCCTCCATCTTTCACCTCACAAGGGCTCATCTTCTTCTTCTCCCTCATCCTTCCTTCATCTTTCACCTCACAAGAGCTCTTCTACCTCTTCTTTTCTCCCTCATTCTTCCTCCATCTTTCGCCTCACAAGGGCTCTTCTTCTCCTTCTTCTCCCTCATTCTTCCTCCATCTTTCACCTCACAAGAGCTCTTCTTCCTCTTCTTCTTCTCCCTCATTCTTCCTCCATCTTTCACCTCACAAGAGCTCTTCTTCCTCTTCTTCT
>NC_056523.1:139800936-139863374 GCF_019175285.1 Sceloporus undulatus | reverse complement strand
CCCTCATTCTTCCTCCATCTTTCACCTCACAACAGCTCTTCTTCGTTTTCTCTCCCTCATCCTTCATCCACCTTTCCCCTCACAATGGCCCTTCTTCTGCTTCTTCTTCACCTCATTTGGCACTGCTGTTTTCCCTCAGTATCTACAATGGAACCATATTTGTCCCTCCCTCCCTCTCATTGCTCTATATTTATTATTATTACTATTATTAACATTTATATAGCACCATAAGTTTTACACGGCATTTGGAGTTTATCACACTGGGGGGGGGGGACTTTAAACAGTGATTAACCCCAAGAAAATCGAACAATTCACATTAAAACAATTAAAATGAGATTAACACAAGAACCATTACCCTGTGAATAACCAGGCAATAAACAGCAAAAAGTCATGGAAAATTCTGTGAATGATTTGCTGCTGTTTCTTGCCTGGTTATTCATGGGTTAATGGCACGTTAATCACGTTTCACCTCGACGTCGTGTGAAAACCATTAGAGGGTTATTCACAGGATAATATCACTTTGAACATGACGTCGTGTAAAAACCATTAGTGCAATTGCGGGATTATCATGGGTTAATCACCCTTTGTATTTCCAATTGTCCCCCATGTGGTAAACTCCATAATCATCAATAAGATACAGATTAAAAACCTGCCTACGCTGTACAATCTAAAAATCAGAAAGCAGCAAAATTATAAAATAACAACTCATCATTAAAATAACCCTTAAAACAGTATTTATTTATTTGATTTCTATCCCTCCTTTCATCCTGAAGGGGACCCAAGGGGACTCACAAATGAAAACCCTAAAAACATATTACAATAAAACAATTTAAAATACCATCTAAAAACAATATAAAATTACAGACATTAATACCACACTAAAACCATGATACCACCCAGTTGGCTATAAAAACAATACACACTAAGACATACTTAATCTGTCAAAATCAGACTGTAAGTGGAAAAGCTTTCCTAAACAATGTCTCTATTTAATTTCTATATAGTATTTCTATATATTTCTGTTTTCCTCACAACAGTGCATCTTCAGTCTCAAAAGGGCTACAAGATCTCTCTACAATACATAAGGGTGCATGTTGATGTTGTTGTGTGTTATCAAGTTGTTTCCGATTTATGGGAACCCTCTCCTGGGGTTTTCTTGGCAAGGTTTTGTTCAAAGGAGGTTTGCCATTGCCTTCCCCTGAGGCTGAGAGAGCGTGACTTGCCTAAGGTCACCAGTGGGTTTCCATGGCTGAGCTGGGAATCGAACCCTGCTCTCAGTTGTCATACTCCAGCACTTAAACCACTACCCCACTAGCTCTGAGGACACGTCTACACTGTAGAAATAATGCAGTTTGACAGCACTTTGTGGTGTTGTTGTGTGCTTTCAAGTCGTTTGTGACTTACGGCAACCTTAAGGCCATAGGCCATATAATGGAATTTTCTTGGCAAGCTTCTTCAGAGGGAGGTTGGCCATAGCCATCCTCTGAAGCTGAGAGAGTGTGACTTGCCCAAGGTCACCCAGTGGGTGTACATGGCCCAGATGGAATTCAAGCCCTGGTCTCCAGAGATTTGAATGTAAATGAAAGGTGACACTAGAATTCCTCTTTATTCACAGTATAATGACATGATTATTGTGACGTCGTCTGATAATCTTCATGCAATTGCATGATAGTGACGGAAGCATCCAACTATGATCCCATCACCTTTGCCCATGTGAAAATCTCTCCAACAGTCAAACTGCTACACCAGGCTAGCTTAAGTGGTGTAGTTCCATCCTATGAAATCCTGAGATTTGTAGTTTTACAAGGTCTTTAGCCCTTCTCTGCCAAAGAGTGCTGGTGCCTCACAAAACTACAGATCTCAGAATTCTGTGGAATGGAGCCATGGCAGTTAAAGTGGTATCCAGTTGCATTATTTCTACAGTGCAGATGCACCCTCAGGATATACCATTAGTTGGTTGTGTTGGCGTAGAGTGGCATGGGTCCTGACTCCTGTGTTGATGATATGACTCTTGCCTACAGGTTGGTGCATGTCAGGGTGTCTGGCCTCATTTAACAGAAACAAGCTGGCTGCTAGAGATTAGTCTTAGACTCTTCCTGGGGCACTTTTTTCAACTCCTGCCTATTTAGCTTTGCAGTAGCTTAAACTTTAGTTGGCCATTTAGAAATACAGTTTATCCCAAGCAAATGGACATTTTTGCATTACAGTTAGCCCTTCATATTTGTGGTTTTGACTTATGTGGATTTGATTATTCGTGGATTTGATTAACATGTTCTCTCTAGAAATCTCTAGGTCCTCCAGCACAACTCTGCCAAAAGTTGACCATAGAGTCACCCTGCAGATCCTAGAGAAAACACTTCTGTATTTTTGTCAGTCCTCCAGTGGAATTTTGTGGTCAATGTCTGCTAGATGTTGGCCACAGAGTAGCGATGGCAGGTCTAGAGATTCCGAGAAAGATGTTCTCTCAGGTAAAGAAAGAGTAGATTTTTATTTGCATATTTTTTTCACTTTCATGGGGGTCCTGTGCCTCTAACCACAGATAATGCGGAGGGCCCACTGTATTTCTACAGTGGAGATGTGTCTTCCCACATAACACCCTTCATGTTGTCATGTCATATTTCAACCCCAAATGCATACCCCATATTCAGAAGTCAGTCTCTACTGTTTTCGATGGGTTACTCCCAGATAGTCCTACATGCAGGCTATGTCTGCCCTTCTCTCCCTTTGCATGCACACAATCCAATCAGTTTCCTGGAGCAGATGTGTGGCGTCATGATAAGGCAGCAAAGTCTTCATTATCAATTATTTATTGTTGTCTTTGTTCCAACAGAAGGGTAGAAGTGCCACAATACCACACTGATCCTAGATTCTTCAATAGCATCCAGATCATTGATGATAAAAAAAAACTCAGGTCAGAAACTTCTGGTAGACTGTGAAACAACCAAGAATAGTATAATAGCATATTTTTAAAAAATTAAATGGAACCCACACATGTGGACCATCCTTGGCTATGCATAAACAGTGATCTACAAAACTGAATGTGTACACAAACATTCTATTTTTATGAGTGCACACAAAGCATACAAATTACACAAAAGGCCCCTGGTTCAGTCCCCATTATCTCCAGAGAAAACTATTTGTCTAAAATTTTGGAGACTTCTGGCAGCCTGAGAAAAAAGCAAGTTTAGATTAACATGTAAATCACTTCCTCCCAACCAAGGGTCACACAAGTGTGTAACATACATACATACATACTCCCCACACATCTCCATGCCACCATTCTCTGAAGATGCCAGCCATAGATGCAGGCGAAACATCAGAAATAAATTCTTCCAGAACGCAGCCACATAGCCTGAAAAACCCACAGAAAACAAGATTAGATGCTCTAACAATCTATAAGGTAGCTTTCTATATACATTATGTAGCTTTTCTGCATGCCACAAATCAGCTGGAGAAGCCAGAATAATTACAATTTACAGAATGACATTTATGCTCACATCTGGAACACATAAACAAACTATACATATATAGTGGACAATTTGTCACAATTTAATGCAGTCCAAAATTTGTCACATTTGCCTCATTGTACTCCAGCTCATCTGGCACTACACCTGTCAGTATGATGCTTGTTTTATTGTTATTCTTCTTTTCCTCAACCTAACACAGTACAGTACAGCGTGTGTGGTGTTCCCTCTCACTTTTATCCTTACAATGGGCAATTATTTAAACATGCCTCTTCTACCCTTAACATATTCTACTTGTCCTTTTATATTTATAAATGAGATGATTTAAAAAGTAGTTAAAGGATAGATGGATACCTTTATCTTCTCTTTTAATGTATATATATGAGTGGTAAGGGAATTTGAATCCACATTAGTGACTTAGGAGTGTATACAATTACAAGCTATCTGAGAGGGAGTTCCATTGAACTCAATGGGGCTAGACGCTGCATAAGAATGTGCTGTTGAGAATAATGCATTATCAATAGAAGCATGTGGTCCAAGGGGACTCATCCTGAAATTTGGGGCAGGCTGCTCTGCTCTGGTCACAAGCGCCCCATAGTTGTTAATTTCTTTCTACCAATCAATATATGCGAGCCATTACTTTTGCCTTTTCTCTTCTTGTATGTCCTTCTTAAACAGGCCTAAATACCCCAAAGGCACCAGATCCTGTCCGAACCTGGAAGCTGATCAGAGTCAATCCTTAGTATTTGGATGGGACACCACCAAGGAATGCCTAGTGCTGTAGGCTGTATTTCAGAAAAAAGGAACTGGCAAAAACACCTCTGTTCCTTGCCTAAGAAAACCCTCTGAAATGAATGAGGCCACCTTAAGTTGACATGTGACTTGAAAGCACAGACAGATACATGCAAACATGTCCCTCTTAATTTCTACTTCATTCTCTTTCAAGTATTGATCTTTCCTCTTGCCTTCTACAGTTCTTACCACTGACATTAAATGTCATTCATTGTTCTCCAGGCAGGAAGAGAAGTCTCAGAGTGAGCATCACTGGAGAAGAAAGTGAAATTGCTGTATGTGAGGTGGCACCATCTCCACGCAATTCCCCAGCTGGTGCCAGGGTTCTCTGGTTCAACATGAACCTGTTTATACACGTGTTGTGAATTGTGAGATACAGATTTTTCTAAGTACCAAAGTACCAAATCAAATGAATCAGGACAAAACAAGTGAAGCAGCAATTTCCAATTTATTCATTACAATCTTGCAAGAAGGGGTGTCTCAGGCAAGAGGCACACCGTCTGAGGTTTTACACAGTATTTATAAGACATTTTCTGTTACAATATTTCTATCTCATTTTTTTATTGGCTAGATCTAGACATGTGATCAATTTTAAGACCACCTTTCCAAGTATGTAAAAACTCCACCCATAACATATCTCATCATACGTCTCATGACCATTTAAATTAGCCATTATAGATTCATAGGTGTGTTCTAATATTCATCACCCCCCATTACGCATGGTCAGTTAGAAATGTTTGTGAACTTTAAGTCACCCTTTTATAAAAAAAGTATTCTTGTCAATTAGTGAGAATAAAACTCCCGTATCTCTTGATTTATTTCTCCCTTGTCACATTGTCCTAGATTTACAGGTGCAGACAAAAGTTTTTCCTTTGAAGCTTCTTTGTCTAATTTAACTGTTATATTTGCAATGCAAGTCTATTTCATTATATATATATATATATATATAAACAGAACACTTAGCCATTTTGATAATCTTAATAGAGACAAAAAATACTATTTAAAATAACTAAGTCCAGCATATTTTATAAGCGTATCTTATTATCAACAACATAACCCCCCCCTTTATTCTTGTAAAACAATATATTTAATAAATAACAGTGTTATAAAAAGTTTATCTAAAAACTCTTTCTTTTACTAACCTATATATTTTTTATAAAATTCCCTTTCAGTTAAAGGCCTCAGCTGACCTTTACTCAATCCTATTAGAATAGATATATTGATTATAATATTATACATATATATATATATATATGTGGTTCCATATTATATATATGTAATTTAATTATAGCATACATTTATATAGTCTTAACACAATTTCTATTCTATTCATGTGTTTCTAACTCTTTTATTAAATCTTATGTTTGATTCAAATCCATTTCTCTCATGAATGACAATAACAACATAGCCAAGAATTGGGGGGGGGAGCGCTGAGGAGAGACAGTGGAGCACATGGACTTGGTCCTGACAAGCCATTTGAAGTAAGGCAGGGTGTCCGGATGTCATAATTGCAAAGGAGGACAAGGCACCATAAAATGCAGGACATTCAAGGAACATGTAGAGCGTTACAAAACAAAAGCTAAAAATATTCCTATAATATATAAATTCAGGCTTCTTAGTCATGCTCAAAATGGAGGACATTTTGGAATTCCTCCTGGACAGAAGGCTGAAATGTGGGACAGGTCCCGGAAAAGGAGGTCCTCTGGTCACCTTGCAGAGAGTAGAGCACCAGTGCTGCATCCACAACTCTTGCAGTAGCATGCAGGATCCAGGGGTAGAACTCCCAGAAGCCTAGTGGTATGCTTTGCAAGCCCCAGCAGCAACACAGGGCCTGGAAAAACTCCCTGCATGTCTAGTGGTGTATTTTGCTGCTTTTTCAGGCTGTGCCCCCACCCCCCAGTTCTAGGTTACCATACTACTCAGTTAGCTGGGTTTGTCCACAATCAGCTGACCCAGGAGCAGTTTTGGCTCACTTTCCAACCCAATCCTGCCCTGCACTTGCAACATCTCAAGGCCCCACCCTCTAATCCCAGGTTTCAGCCTTTACATTTCAGGGAATCAACTGGCCTGGCAGCCCTGTACAAAAGCCTTTCCCCCTTCCCAACCACACACCAGATCCTTCTTTGGTTACCCCTTTTAATGTGTAGGGGGGAAGGGATACTTAGGCCCGTTACAGACTGCCAAAATAAAGCTGCTTCGGGTCTCTTTGGAGGTATGCTATTTAAATGATGCATGGGTACTAAGAGTCCGGAGGTTGCGCCAAAGCCACACTCCATTCCTAAGCACTGAAGTGAAGCTTTGGTGCAGCTTCTGGATTCTTCGGGTGCATGCATCATTTAAACAGCATACCTCCAAAGAGACCCGAAGCAGCTTTATTTTGGCAGTCTGTAACAGGCCCTAGTGTATTACTCTCCCACTCTCCTGACCTAGGGTGCATCTTCACTGTAGAAAATAATACTGTACAGCCTGACACCACTTTAACTGCCATGACTCTATCCTGCAGAATCCTGGGATTTGTAATTTTGTGATGCACCAGGACTCTAGGCAGAGGTTAAAGACCTTGTTAACCTATAAATCCCAGGATTCCATGGGGTGGAGTTTGCAGCACATAAAGTGGTGTCAAACTGCATTATTTTTAAAGTGTAGATGCACCTCTAGTTTTACTCCCTTGATGACACTTCTCAGTGGTAAAATCTTACACATTATACATAAATGTGTGTAACTAGACTGATCACCTGCATGAAACCAAGAATGTCCTTTGGGCACTATAAGCCAGAATCTGAAATGAACTTGTGTAGAGACAATGAACATGCAAAAATGTATAAACTTTTGACATATGAAATGGAAGAACAAGTTAAAGAATATATGATAAAATGAGTCAAGAATGTTGGCTATAATATACAGATGGGCCAATGGGAGAATATGTGGTCAAGGGGATTGAATTTATATGATGTTATGATCTTAAAGAGACTTTTTATAAGAAGAAGCTGTCTAGCATGTATGTGTAGCATGGACTTCTGGGGGGAACAGGACTTCCAGGGGCGGGACTTCCAGCTTCCAGGGTGGGACTTCCCTGGAGACAGCTGAAGACCCAGGAGGAGGGGTGGAAGAAGAGGAACAAGGGCACATCTGTTCCTCCTCTTCCCCCCAGGTTTTCAGCTTCAGAGTGGAAGAAGAACGGATGTGCCCCTGTTCCTACTCTTCCCTTGCCCTTTGTCTCTCCACCTGCCCTCAGAAATTGCTTCGTGTGCCAGAGGGGACACATGTGCCATAGGTTTGCCACCAAGGAAGTAGACCAAGTCTATGAAAGCTTATGTTAAAAAATTTCTCACATAATTAGTCTCAAAGGTGCTACAAGATCCCTATATATTTGTTTTCCTTTTTTTCTCCTCCCTTGTTCCTATTTATTTTCTCTTTCTTATAACTTTCTTATAACTTTTGTACTTCTTAATGTATCTTAAAATTGTGAATGCAAAAAGAAAGAGACCGAGAATGCCACTTCCAGGAAATCTGTCCAGCAAGTGAGAGGCCTTCATTTTAAAACATTCTCTGTTTCTTCTGCTCCTTCTCAAGTGACTCTTTCCTCCATGGAATTTAAAATGCAAAACATTTTTTCACCCATGGGGATTTCCTCTTCCTCTGATCCCTTATTGGACTTTATCACCGCTCGTTCTTTCTTGACATCACTTGGGTTTGCTTTCTACCTTATTATCCCACCAACAGCCTGTGGTCCAAGCAGGGACCACTGTTTCACTAGTGCAAATCCCCTCCTATACTAATATGCCCACATGATTTTTAAACAGATCTCTACCTTTTACTTTGTGGACCATTTTAGGAGCAAACATTATTCATTAAAATATTAAACACTGAAAGACAGATTCTGAGAAGAATGAAGGAGCTTCCGGTCTGGCATGGCGTCTACCTAGATGCAATTCTAGCAAGCTGCTGGAAGGCATCTGCCAGGAGTGGTGTCCAGGGCTTCAATTCCGTAAGGAAAACTCCCTGAAATTGTCCCCTTGTCACAGGGGAATCAGAGGGGTCCTCGAGGGTCAGATTCCTGCCCCAAAACCGCAGCAAGAAGAAGAACTTTAAAGCGGGCAAGGGACAGAGGAGACCGTGGACAGCCACAGCCACTCTCTTGGCCGCCATTATTGGCTCTTTGGTATATTAAAGGTTTTGAGTAAGATTGCTTCTACACTGTTTCACATCACCTGTTAACGTCTCACATGTGGCGGACATGTACAATTGTTAAGTTGCTGGAGAATCTAACCTATATCTCTTAAACTAGCCTGCTGTTCACAGTTATGGTTAAGCTCCCTGTCCCCAGTGTTGAAACAAGACTCAATAGTTAATCCCTCAGGCTCCTTTATGTGGAATGGGGATGGGGGATGGGGGAGAGAAAGAATACTGTACATCTTTTGTTTTGCCTCAGGCGCCATACTTTCTTTGGCCAGTCCTAGAAAAAGATGTTGAGAGCCAGAATTGTTCTAAACAGCTTTATAGTTGTTTAGTTTCTAAGGCAGATAAACTCTTTACTCCCAACTCGAGGCCTCTGGACGCTGCCTGGGCATACATTGGGAAATAAATATGCTCCACGTCACTCTTAGTTCACAACTGAAAAAAGACCCTGAAGCAAATCCTTGCAAACCTCTCCCAGCAGCTGATGTGGGGCACCCTCCTCCCTCCTCAACTGCAACCCAATTCCCTAATCCTAGGAAGATTATTAAAAGAACTGGATTGGAATTGAGGAGGAGAGTGAAGGGAAAGGCAGACTCCTGAATAAATTTGGCCAAGAAAGCCTTAGGGTCACCATAAATTAGAAATGCCTTGAAGACACACAACAAGAAGACAAGGAGAATTTTGATTTCTTGGCTTGTAAGAAAGGCTATTCTTGTCTCCTATCCCATTCCATGAATAAGCAACCTTGATCCAGAGGCTTCCCAGTTGCTTTGCTCCATCGACCAGGTGTCCTCCTTTCCCAGGACATGTTCTACATTCCCGTCCAGGAGGAATCACAAGAGGTTCTCCATTTTGAGCATGGCTAAGAAGCATACCTTGACATTGTGAGCTTTTCTTTGGTCATGTCCTCCATTATTCTTGGATGAACTGTTTGAATTGTTTTTTTAAACCTGTATTTTGCATATTTATAGTGTTTTGTATTTTAGATTTGTAAACCACCTTGAGGCCCTGTACTGGGACTGAGAGGAAGATGAGATATAAATAAACATAATAATAGTTTTTTGTGGTTTTTTTGGGCTATGTGGCCATGTTCTAGAAGAGTTTATTCCCGATGTTTCGCCAGCATCTGTGGCTGGCATCTTCAGAAAATGCTGGCCTGGAAGAGAGTGGGGTGTGTGTGTACTCAGCTCTCTTCCAGGCCAGCATTCTCTGAAGATACCAGCCACAGATGCTGGCGAAATGTCAGGAACAAACTCTTCCAGAAAAACCCACAAAAACTATGGATGGCGGCTGTGAAAGCCTTCGACTTCACATTGAAAACATAATAATAATAATGTCATATTTTTGCAGTGCCTGGTTTTGTTCTGCGGTGAAGCCATCTGGTCATCCTGGGGTAACAGGTCCAACAAGGAAGATGCTCTGAAGGAACAATGACGAAGAAGATGAAGAAGATGATCATAATGATCATGATCTCTTTCTTCCCTTAAGCTTCCTAAAAGGCAGCTCTTATTGAGACCCACATCCTTTGCATCCAAACTGATGGCTGAGCAAAAGAAGGAGGCTGCGACTCCTGCTCTCCCACTGTTGTGTGTGTATGTGTGTGTTTTAAACCCAGACTGGCACCATCCAGGACTCCGCCCCTGCTCTCCCTCTCTCTCTCTTTCTCTCTCTCTGGATCCCAGAGGAATGCAAGTCTCCAATCCGCCTAAGAAGAGCTAAAATGCAGCTGGCATTCCTGGGCTGAAAAGGCTCGGCGGGGGAGAAGGAGGGAGCTCCTCCTCAGGCTCCTTCCCTCCATCCCGCTCCCCTGGCTTTTGCACGGGCTTTCCTTGCAGCACTTCCAGGCTAGAGGTCTCCTCCGAGGAGCTGCACCGCTTCCTTTGTGCATCATCCCCATCCCCCGCCAGCCAGCCAGCCAAGCCGGAGCCCTCCGCTCGCTCGCTCCCCAGGTGCAGCGGACTGACTCCTGCCCTCCGCAACAAAGGAGAACAGGACCTGCGGCAAGGCGCCCCCCCAAAAGCAAGGCTTGGCCAAGGAAGGAAGGAAGGTGCGCCAGGTCCGCGGCCTGCCTTTCCCTGCTCGCCTTGCAAGAAGGGGATGCCAAGCCTGGAGGAAAGAGCTGGGAGGCTGGGGCCCCCGCTGCAGCCTGGATCACCAGGAAGAGGAAGCCTCTGCTGCAAAGGCTTTGTCCCAGGCTCAGGTTCGCCCAGGATCAGCCCCTGGCAGGCCCAGCCTGGCCCAGCCCGGCCTTAGAGAGGAGGAGGAGGAGGAGGAGGGCCCACGGGACCCTGGGTCACAGCCCTCACCTCGCCTTCTTCCAGCAGGCTTTTCTTTATCCCTGCCTGTCTCCCTTCCTTCCTTCCGTTCCCCCCCCTCTCTCTCTCTCTTTCTTTCTGCAGTATATTGCTCTATATTTCTCTTTGAGAGCTCAGCTTTTCTTTGCTTGCCATTCTCTCTTTTGGATGTTTGAAGAGTAAACTGGTCCCTGCCTTCCTTCAGATCTGGTCCCTGGGATCACATCCCTTGTTCCACCAGTCTTTTTTTAATCCCTGTCTCTCTCCCTTGATTCTTCTCTCCCTCCCTCCCTCTCTTCCTTCCTTCCTTTCTCTCTCTCTCTCTCTCTCTCTGCGGTGTATGTGTGAGAGCCCAGCCTCTCTTTGCTGGCCACTCTCCCTTTTGGATGTTTGCGGAGTAAACTGCTGATGCTGAGCGCCGACAGGATGGAAGAGTTTCAGAGCGAGGAAGAAGAACCCTGGTATGACCAGCAGGACCTGGAGCAAGGTAAGGAGGAGAGAGGGGCGCTGTCCACACCAGCAGCCAGCCTCTGGCCAGGAAGCAGGACAGGATCTGCCTCAACTCTCCATCAAGGAAGGCATGGCCCTGCAGGGCAGGACAGGTCTACAAAGAAATGGCCTCTTAATGGAAGGGGGGGGGGGGAATTAAAGCATCCCCAAGGGTCAGGGGTTCCTAGTTTACTGTGACCCTAAGGCGCATCTGTCACAGGGTTTTCTGAAGAGTGACTTGGCCAAGGTGACATCCAGAAGAGGATGACCAAAATGATGAAAAGTCTGGAAACCGTGCCCTGTGAGGAGTGGCTTAGGGAGCTGGGTATGTTTAGGTTGGAGAAGGTTGATAGCCACATTTAAATATCTGAAAGGATGTCATATTGAGGATAGAGCAAGTTTTTTTCCAGGAAACTACAGGAAAAGAGATTCCACCTCAACATTAGGAAGGACTTCCTGAGGGGAAGAGTTGTTTGACCGTGGACCAGCTGCCCAGGAGAGTGGTGGAGTCTCCTCCTTTGGAAGATTTTAAGCAGAGGCTGGATGGCCATCTGTCAGGACTTGGAGTGCTTGGGCTGTGTCTTTCTTCATGGCAAGATGGGGTTGGACTGGATGGCCCTTGTGACCTCTTCCAACTCTTTGATTCTGTGAACCCATTCTCTCACTTTAACCTTAAAGGGCAATGAAAGGCAGCATGAGTCCTGTGGAACACAAACCAAATTTGTTTAATCATGCATGGAAAGCCAGAGGGCCAATTTTGAGTTAAACTGCCTCTGTGGACATCAAGAAAGATCAATTTTGCCCACTGATTCTTCTCATCCTGGGATAAACCTGTTATTTCATGTCCTTACAGCACATGGTGTTAGACACCTGCAAAAGCTGTAGTGACATTTGGCTGGTTTGCATGCTGCCATTTAGCTATTTGTGCTCCTTTAAAGGTGGAATAAATTGAGAGATGTTGGTAACAGACTGCAAAATCAAAGTCATCAGATGAAAATGGAGCAAGATTTTAGCAGCAGATAGCCTAAAAGCCACTTTTAAGAGGAAAAGATGCAAAAGGTCCCTTTTAAAAAATGTACAGAGCCACAGTTGTATATTGCATACATGTGAACAGTATTATTTGAAGGAGATAAGGAAGCAAATTCTGCATTTTCCTTTAGCTGGTATGTAAAAGTTTTCAGAACGTCATTTGCAGAATGAGGAATGAGAGAAGGGTTATTATTTGTACTTTATGCATTCTGCATAAACTGGTGAAAAATATTCTGGCTAGATATTAGATTTGCAAGATACTGAGCCTAATAGTTAACTATAGTTGTAACTGGAAATCACTACCCGTGGATTATGAAGACAGGGTCATAGCTAGGCATTCTTAGATCCCATTGATGTAAGAATGTCTGATTGTGTTAAGCATGCTCTTAATGCTTCCACTGAAAGTAGTGGGGCAGAAGCTTGCTTCACTTTGGCAGTCTGTTCCTTACTTGTATGATGGCTCCAAGACTTACTCTATCCCACAGATAGGGAATCAAAGACCAAAAATGGAATGTAAAATGTGGAATCCGCATATGGATTTTAAAATATGGTTGATTTGATCCTGAAAAGCATACAAACTGGCCCTAATCTCTTGACTCAGCATCAGTAAAATAAATATGTTTTCCAGTAGTGAGGTGGGCTTGTTTGATGACAGCGAACTCAAACTTGGATAGTTAACAGATACTTCTGCTTCATCATGTGACTGATGAATGAGTTTGTATGCTGTGGAAAGAAATTTCTGCACAGAATGAAGAGAATCTGGAGAAACCACATCTTTACAATCCAGTTGTCAGATTTCTTGAGCCAATCTCTAAGTGCTCAGAATTGGGAGCATGTGAACAATAACATGAACCCAACATCAAAAACCATTGGCAATGCAAGGCATGTCATGCTGCTGAACCACCACAGCTATTGAAAAACACCTGGGAAGGTGGTGGGTAAAATAAGAAGCTTGAAGTAAATAGCTGTAATGAACATAGAAAAGATTTGAGGATTTGAGAAATGGACTATTGCTGCTTAGAAAATGCAGCCAGTTGATGTAAAATTCTGGCACATATTTGATACTGTGCAGCCTAATACAGCTCCCAAAGTCATTGGTTGTTTGATGTTCCAAGTTTAATGTATTATTGAGGGAGAACCATGTGTAGTTGGGAAATAAGGAGGCTTGTAGAAAATGGAGAGTGTGGTTAATAAGCATTACACATTGCTAAGAAGATCTTGATGCCAGCCTTCTTCAGGGCTTAGAAAGAAAAAGCAAAGTTTGGCAGCAGGTTCAGAGGGCCAGGGGCTTTTGGAAATAGCTGAGTGCAAAGTAATAAGAGAACAACAGTTACTTTGATGGCCTAGACCAGTGGTCCCCAAACTGTGCCCTTTAAGAGATTTTGGACGTCAGCTCCCAGAAGCCTTAGCCATGTTGGCCAGTAGTGTGGGATTCTGAGAGCTAAAGTCCAAAATCCCTTAGAGAGCACAGTTTGGGGACCACTAACCTAGACAGTGAATGTTTTACTTTGATTGGTTGTCATGGAAATTGTATTGTACGTTGGATTTGGAAATATTGCTTACTAAGCAGACAGTGAGCGCATGGTGTAGTGATCTGAGTATTGGACGACAACTCTGGAGATCAGGATTTGAATCCCTGCTCAGCCCTGGAAAACCCACCAAGTGACCTTGGGCAAGTCACATTCTCTCGGGCAAAGGCAATAGCAAACCTCCTCTGAACAAATCTTGCCAAGAAATCCCGATGAAAGGTTCACCTTAGGGGTACCATATGTTGGAAACTACTTGAAGACACACAACAACAATAAGAAGCAGATGGTGCTTTTAAGAAGGAATTCAAACAAAACCATTTGACTACAGGTTAATAATACCCACTTCCTGAGATATATAATATCTATAGCACCTACTTTTCTTTGAATCTCAAGCTAGTTAGTTTGAATATTTTTCACTGCCCAAGGAGTTTGCTTGTACGTATAAAATACCTATGTATTTTGATTCTTTTTGTTTTTAATTAAATTTATTTCTTATCCTGACCTAATTGATTTTAAAATATTGTAAGCATCCTTGACTCTCATGGCAGGAGAAATCAATTCAATTAATTAATTAATTCCAGTCTTCTTGGATGTTGGACAAGTAGAACAGTCAGTGCATTTCATACAAAAATTAATTAATTGATTAATTAATTAAGACCTTTTTTTGTGTGAGGCACATTGGCTGTTCTACTTGTCCAACATCCAAGGAGATTAGAATTCCACATGGCTTAAACCGTAACTCATAACCTGTTATCCTATGACAGCTTGTATTTGTAATTGTGGGTTTGTTTAAATAATAAAGTTTCTGGCCCTTAGGTTTTTGAAAAAGAGGTGGGCAGTTACTTTCTAATGATTCTGAGTTTGGAATGGGTTGCAGCTTCGTGTTATGGGAGTTTACACATGTCTTACTTCATGCTCCCCACCTTGCCATTAAATAGCAATATAAAACAATCTACTCTAAGCTTTTAAACTAACGTAAATTAGGATAGTATGTGCAAGTTTGAGAAATGAGTGCAGACTGCAGAGTAGTTAGTTTGAACATTTGCAGAATGGGGTGGTTTAGGGCAGAATTGTAGACCATTGACTTTAACTTAGATGGCCATATAGGGTGTGCGAATGGATGTGTTTTAACTGTAAAGGCAATTGTGCAAGTTGGATCCCTGAAAAGTGGGGTAAGACTAGACAAATAGTAGGTTTGTTTCACCATTTTCATTTTCTGGTTTCCCAAACTTGAATGTATGAACAAAACTGTTAGTTTCACTGATTGATTGAAACATCTTACCCTCCAGACATTATTGGACTGCAGCTCCCAGAATCCCTCACCATTATCCATGCTAGCCTGGGTTGCTGGGACTTGGCAGTGCAGGATTGCATCATTCCTGCCTCTGATTCAGACTGATGACAGTCGTCATTAACTAGTATTTTTTGAGTAAGATCAGCTTATGTGTACAGTTTCAGTTTTAATTCAGCCATGAGGCTCGGATAATAGAGTATCTAGATTTTATTTATTTATTTATTTGCCAGCTGTAAGATTTGATTGTTTTCTACCAGGTTTTTAAACAAGCTTTCATTGTTAACAAACAGCTGATGCTGGTATTGCAAGAGCAACCTTAAAACAATGTCACTAAACTGCTTTATATCATTCTAACGCTAAACAGTGCTTCCACCTAAAAATAACTGTCCAGAGGATAGGAAGAAAAAACAGTTTGATGGAGCAAACATCTGTGTGTAGCATATGTTGGTTTAATGAAAAACTCCCATTTCTTGTTTGCTAAAGAAAGGCATTCTGGGTGGGACCAAAGGCTTTTTCCTTTAAGGAAGTCCCACTACTTGAAGGCATGAAGTTGGAGCCATACAGAGAATGCGCCTTGTTTCTGGCAGCTGGAACATGATGATGTGGCTGTGCTGAGCTCATGCAGCTGCTTCTCAAGGAATGCATGTTGTGACAGCTACAAGGACTTGAATTAGGAAACTTTACTGGAAAGAATCTGATTTTTTCCTACTTCATGTATTGTTTACTTCAGAATGAGTACTTTTTTTAAAAAAATGAGTTGCAGTTTGAAAAGCTTGGGAAATGATTTGAGGGAATCACCCAGCTAGCATAGGTAACAGCCATGTTTGCTAGGAGATTTTGGGATCTCTAGTACAGAAAAGTACCTAACAAACTCTAACCATGAGATATGAAAATAACCTGCTTTGAAGTTGTAGCTTGGCAGGCAGCGATGTTCATGCTGTTGATAGACACACCTGTTATCTTGTTTATTAATAATAATAATAATAATAATAATAATAATAATAATAATGTTTATTTATATACCGCTTTTCCAAATTAGATCAAAGCGGTGTTAGATTTCTATGTCCTCCATCCGTCCACCCACTTTCTTTAAGAAGTCCAGTCTACCATTTTATCTTTACAACCATGCTGTGAAGTGGTTTAGGCTGGCAGAGAGTGATGGTCAGTTAAGCTTTATAGGAATTTTGAATATTACACAAATTATCCATTACCCCTTGGGAATCAATGATTTCCAGTTTGTTCCCTTTGATTGTGAACATGGAGGGGAAAAATAGAGTCACAGTTACTAAACTGTGGATGCATTTGCATTTAACCTTCTGAAATAGCAGGCTGCTCTAACTATGAAGTTCTTCATATCTGTACTGTTTGCACTGCCATGTCGGTATGGAGTACTACAACTGTTCTGCATTGTTGTTCTTCCCCTCTGTAACCAAGCTGAAAAGAAAGGTAGTGGCCTACCCCTCCATTAGTGAAAATATACCTTATGCAAACACTAACCAAGAACTATATAAAGCAAATTGTATACATATTACAGCAGAACATCTAAGCCTTGCCTTACACCCAGAAAACATATCTGGGACAGCCGTGGTGGCCATGTAGCAAAGTACAATAACAGCCAAAATCCATTAAACAGTGATACTTATTAGAACAACCAAGATGCACAAAATACATGACATACGCTTTCGAAGCTCCACTAGCTTCTTCGTCAGGCAAAGATGTTAAAAATCATACAGAAATTTTTTTATACATATTCTTTTCTCCTGTATGATTTTTAACATCTTTGCTTGGTGAAGAAGCCAGTGGAACTTTAAAAGCTTGCGACATGTATTTTGTGCATTTTGGTTGTTCCAATAACAGTATCACTGTTCTGTGGATTTTGGATCTAAGCTTTGGCTTATCTCCCTCAAAATCTACACTCATTTTTAACAGCCTTTTCAGTAAATTATTATTTATATCATGTACATGTTATTCCACAAAATGATTATATCCTTTTGTTCCTGTTGCGGACTTCAACATTAATTACATACAAGATTTGTTGTGCTAAGTGTAGCTGCTGCATTTACCACTAGGTGTCTATAAATATTTCAGACCAGACCAGACTTTCTAGAGTACAGTATGTTGAGTGCGTAAATACAAAATTTTAAAAGTATTAATTAATAATAATAGTAATAATTTACTTTTATCCTGCCCCTCTGCACAAAGCAATCGAAATTTCAAAGCAATTGAAATCGACTAAGGGCTATTGCAATATAATATGTTGATGATTTCTATCCCAGAGAAAATGGTGCTGGTGCAGTAATGGAAGGTGTGAAGAAAACTTCTTTGTTTTAATTAGTGCTAATGTGGTAGATATTTTTTTAGAAACTGACAGTTTTAATAGAATCCTTGTGTAATTATACTGCTGTCAAGGAAGGGGATCTGACCATTTGCTAAAATGTTGGAATCTTGCTGTCCGAGATGGGCAGGGCTCATGTGAACTTGTTTTGACTGCAAAAAAGACAGAAAGAAGTTAAGACCATGGTAGATAAGATAATTAAATTGCTCTCCTTCCAGACATGCTGGATTATTTTAAACAATCCTGGTGGCAGTATCTGAAATCATTCCATGTGCTATGTCCCTTTATCATTCTTGTCCCAGGGCTTACTTTAAATTGCTCAGAAATTCCTTAGCCAAACAAATGCTTTAGCCAGAAATAACAGGCTTTGCACAGTATGCACAATGTGCTTATTTTTTCATAATGTGTTTGGACAATGGATTTGGCCAGTCTTGCTAAATTTGGGGTGTCTACGTGTATTTTTTTGATAGTGAGAAAGTTTCTGGTATGGAATTGATGAGACTCTAAAATGAAATGTCTGTTTGCACCTAGTAATACCTGTGAAAATGGCTTGTATATTTTGTTAGGACTCCAGAAGTATATGGGTTCTTTTATCTGGTGTTTGATTGTATATGAAGTAGAAGTAATGGCAGCCTTTGCTTGATGACGTCACAGACTGGCATGGCTGAAAGCACCCCAGGTTGTTTCCCTGATCTTGTGGCATTGCTCTGAAGAAGTGCAGCGAAGATCAGCTGACACTCAGAGCTGTGCTGCTGTGATTGGCAGGCTGTTGTTTGACCCCAAATCTGCACAGTCGGAAGGTTGCTGGCAATCTCTGCAGTATCTTTGGCTCTTATTTATTTATGAGTCTGGAACTGCAGGTGCGTTCAGCAAATGGAAAGTTTTTCAGTGCCCTAATTGCTGAGCCACTGTACTGCTGCACGCCAGACCAGCCTCCTTATATATGGCAGGAGAGATGTTTAGTTCTTCATTTTAAAGCCTCCTCAAGCATTAAGATTTATAGGACCAGAAGTGCTTCATGAATAATTTATATGAGTAAACTGCACTATAGGAAAAGTTTATCTCCCCATATGTATTTGAAGTTGGCCTTCTAAGTATGCTAAACTGTTCCATACACAAGCTAGGTGCATTCCCCCCTTTTCAGTAGATTTATACCTGTTCATGCATAGATGGTCATCTGGATTCAAACAACTGAATATCTTGGGGCTATTAGATTTGGCACTTTGTAAACAACCATTCTCCATGGTGAGTAGCAAATCACATTTGAAACTGATTAGTGTTTAAAGAGCATTTCATGATAATGACATGGAGGCATCTGTTCCCAAAAGAAAAGTTTAAATCCATGCTGCATATGTACAAAATCTTTCAACTTTAGTCACACAAAGGAACTTAAATTCTCTGATATGCATAATGAAATCCACCTGTACCAATATTCCCATGCAGAGCTGACCCAAGACAATCACATGCCTGAGGCAAAGGGCAAGATGGCCCCCTTTAGAATCCCCTCAGACTGCCAGCTGCCAATCATGGCATTGGAGGAGCATCTTCCATCACAGCTGAGGGCAGCAAACTAAGGAGTTTATCACACAGGAGGGAAGCACCCAAATACCTCCGGATAAATGAGAGTTAAATTCAGGAATATCCTGCAAAAGTGGGATTGTTTTCAGACGATGTCCCCAGATTATCCCACATTTAACCTGTTAATTAAAGTGTGGGATTTGGTTGCTTTTGGCCACTTTTTGTTTTGGGGAAAATCCTGAAAGTAAAAAGCAGCAAATAACGTTTATTCATGGGTTAAATGAGTGATAATGGCGATGTCAGGGGATATAATCTGAAAACAGTCCCGCTTTTGCTGGATATTCCCAGATTCAATCCCCATTGATCCACAGTTCTGGGGACACTACTGCCTTATCCCTCAGCATTCTGTACCTGGGAGGCTGTCTCACTTTAGTGGTAAGGTGTGCTCCCATGAACAAAAAGAAAATATAACACTGAAAGCAGCCCCTTCCAAGGAGTAGTGTGAGGAGTTCAGTTGATTTTCTGAAATCCTAAAAAGATGGAATTACATATACAACTTTCTCTATAATACTCAGAAAAGATCTTCAGTGGATGTTCTTTTGAGCACATGGTTCTTTTGAACACAGGAATTTGTCAGGGGAGAATCAAGACTGAGGGGCATAGATTTATTAGAATAGTTTTCTGGCTGGAAACATTTTGGACTATGATTCTGAAAATCAGGGTTCAAATCCCTATTTGATTGTGGAAACCAACTGAGTGAAATTGTGCAAGTCACACACTGTCCACCTTAGTAAAACCCAGTGATAGGTTCACCTTAGGGTCATAGTAAGTTGGAAATAATTTGAAGGCACACAACAACAACAACAACAACGTGGAATGCTGTTTGAATCCTATATGTCATTTCAGTCTTAGGAGCACATCCCTATTTTAATCATTTGGGGCATATCAGAAGTCTGAGCGGAAAAAATAATTCTTTCTTGAGCTTATTATGAATGCTTTCCTGTACATCTGTTCTTAATAATTAAAATATTATGGACACAATCCAGCTGTCCTATTGAAATCAGCAAGATAAAATTGAAATCATTGAGACTTCAAGTTTGCTGGAGGACATCCTATTATGTTCAAATCTTTTCCTTTCAAGCGATCAAATCTTTTATTCCAAATATTTTCCTTTCAGCAATAATTTCTGTACTACTCAGTAGTCTTAGAAGCAGACTTTCTGGTATGATTGGCTTTTTGATATTCTTATAACTTCTCTGAATCACTTCTTTTAATAGTGAAATGTGAGTGCCAAAAGTAACAGAGTCAAACCAGAGCCACTGATGAAAAAGTGGGCAGAATCAGCACGCTCGGAGGAACCTTACAGCTTGCAGGTGTACAAACTTTTCATTCATGGGAGGAGTAGAGCTGGTCTTACTATTAGGATGAGACAGCCCCCCAAGTACAGAATGCACACATACAAGGCCTGAACCCAGTGGTTAGTCCCAGTTAAGTAGATACAGTGATGTTTTTAAAAAAATAAAGTAGAAAAAAATAAGTAGACACAGTGAATCAGTGGGAAATGAGTGAGTCAACACTTAGGTAATTTCCACTGATTCAATGAGTGTGCTATTTGGAACTAACTATTGGATTTAAGATTACATTTTTAAAAAGGTAACCTATGAGAAGCAACTGTCTTTTTAAAATCCCAGTAAAGATTGAATCCAAAAAGAAAACTGTAGGGAGAGAAGATGGAGTGGAGTAGTTTGAAGGAAAGATTAGCTGGCTGGCTGTAACAGTGAAGAGAAATAGGAGTTAAGGATGCACTGCAGAGTTTTGTTGCAGGAGCCTCTTGTTCTTTACTGTTTGTCACCATCTTGTGCCTTTACTGCCATACTATCACCTCTCAGGAAGCATGAAAGCAATTTATTTGAAGTGGCTCCCAAATACAAAGATGTAGTTTGGAAGAGTGCACATGAGCATGGAAGGTAACTGCTCTGCACCATTGGTTCATTTCTAAAGGATTATTCTTTCTGCTCAGTTACCTACATGAAGTACAGGATTACTACAGTGAGTAAAAGGGATTGTGGAGACCAGGGGTACCTAATGGAAAAGGCTCGGATGATTGGAACATAATGCTGAAGAATAAAATAACAACACCAGTTAACAAACAAACAATATCAGTTCATAGAATAATAGAATCATAGAGTTGGAAGAGACCACAAGGCCCATCCAGTCCAACCCCTTGCCATGCAGGAAATCACAATCAAAGCATCCCTGACAGATGGCCCCAACAGTTAAAAGACATCAGTTAAAACAGACATTAATTTAAAAGAACAAATAAGATGTATACATATTAAAACAATCCATATTTAAAATTTATCATTTAAAATTTTAAAATAATCTGGACAAGCCTGCTGAAAGAGATTGATTTTTAATTCTCTCTTAGATTTGGACAGCATATTCAGCTGTTGAATCTCTTCTGACAGGTCATTCCACAGTCTAGGGGCAGCTGAAGAAAAAGTGCTCTGGGTGACAGTTGTCAGCCTGAGGAAGAAGACCGAAGTCTACAAAAGCTCATGTTGCCAACTTCTTTCTTTCAGTTAGTTTCAAAGGTCCTGTATGATCTCCCTACACACAGTTGCCAGCCTAGTCCTGAATAGTGTAAAGGTCCACCAGAGGACCTGAGTGTATGGGGTAGATTATATAGGAGGAAACTGCTCTGCGCCATTGGTTCATTTCTAAAGGATTATTCTTTCTGCTCAGTTACCTACATGAAGTACAGGATTACTGTACATACACACAAGAGTGAGGTATGATGAGAAATGAAGAAAGGGAGATGAATTGTAAAGATCACCAGTTTCCTGCAAGTCATTGATGTCACCAGGCTGAGTTCTTTGCAGTTTGGGAGGAACTGCAGCATGGCTCTTTCTCATGTCTCAGGGGTAACATCAGAAGTTCCAGACCCATGGGAAGAACCCATACTGCAGTTCTTCCTCACAACAGCGTGATTCCTTTTGAAAATTGGGGAACTGATGGCATGGGAAAAAGCCACTGCTTGGTCATGCATTTATTTGTGCTTTTGGCTTACCTTTCCACCAAAAATAGTGTTCATATCTAAACTGGGCTCTTATCACAGAGCCAGGACTTTGAGACTAACTTTTCAGATCAGGAAGCTGGGTGGTAACTTCAGCATCAAAGTGAAAAAGATGCCAAAAGCAAAGAAAAAAATTGCCCAGATTAATTTATATGCATAGGTGCATATTTAGAAATTGACAATAGAAATAGAAATATATCTATTATAATATTATATTATTAAATATATAGAAATATACTATATATAATATAGTATATGCATTATAGAGAAAGATAAGAGTGCTTCTCAGTCTGCCTTTGTTAGGTGGTGGCTGATGGACAACCTCAAGGCCCCAAATTTCTTTTCTGGTGGTTCTTTGAATCAGCCTCACACTGGGCTGCCCTTCCAACAAAGGGCACCTACAAATGGAGTATTGTCCTTGAACAGGCTTTTAGTCAGTGAGAGACAAACATGACCACTGTAGCAAGAAAGAGCATGGTGCAGTGACTCTGTGCCATAAAGCTGACGTAAGTAGGAAGTGGCTTTTCAAGTAACCTAGGCTATATTCCAAGGAGAATCTGTGGTTACCGTACTCTGCCTCTGTAACTACTGAATATATTCCTCACAGGTAGGTGTTAATATGGACTCTTTGTATTTCAATAAAAGTAAGCAGACATCTGTTTCTTGGAAAATAAATACATGTATTGTTGGGGAGGAGTGACAACAATGGCATGATAGAACTGCACAAAGATGCTGGGAAAACATCCTGTAATGTCAAAATCACAGTTAAAATATCTTAAATGCCAGTAACACCAAAGCATTAATTAGCATTTATGTTTACTGTTTTCATAATGATTTGAATGCTCTAAAGAAAACTGGTTATCTTACAAGATCATAGGGCAATAGGAAGGAGCATTGAGCTTTTACAGATGAATTGTTCCCTAGTCTGTACAGGTGCCAACATTAAAGTGCTATAAATTGCATTAAGAGTACCTGTGTTCTGATCTGTGGAAAGAAGTGGCAGCTGGCAAATCACATTGATTTGCATTGTACTGATCTCATTTTTGTGCCTAAGACCTTTAGTGCTGATCTCTGTTTTGTACATAAGACTTTTAACAGACAGTAGATCTGTCTGGATTCACCTAATTCCTCTCTCAAAAATATTTATTATGCCGTCTCGTCTCCTTTCCATTTTCTCTATACTAAAAACTTTTGCTAGATTCTTGTTCTGTACTTCTTGTTCTGATGTTTGTTGCCACTGAAATACACCCTTGTGTTAATTTGATAGCCACTTGAAATCTAGAGTTCAGCTTTCCAAATTTAGCTCATTTTGAAAAAAAATGAGGAAAGAGAGAGAGATGCCTATATATATATAGAGAGAGAGAGAGATAAAAATACTATATATGTACGTATGTATGGAAACACTCTGCTACAGTTCTTTACCTCCCCTTTTGAATGCTTTTTTGACAGCTGTCTAAATCTATAACTGCATTAACACATGCTAATTTTGCTTTCATCATGCAGTTTCTCTCCCTTCACTCGGCCTCCATGTTAACCTTCTGCAAATTGCCCTTTGTTAACAGTGACGTCAGCCTTTTTCTCCCTGAGAAATCATTACCCCATGTGTGATTTTATTCTGTGTTGAACAAATTTTCTTTTTAATAACAAAGTAGTATAAAAAGCAATGGCAGGATATTATCCTTTTTATATACTAAATGGACCTTGTTCCAGTATGTATGTAACATCTTGTCAACCTGGGAGATACCTTTCCATGAACTAGGCAGATTAGGAATTTTTGAAACTTCAGATTATTAAGTATTGATAAATTGGTTAGAATGATATTATTAGTTTCCTTTCCATCATTTATAATTTGTTCAGGTGATCTGTTACCTTTTAACCTTCAAAATCAATATGCATGCAACAGTTTTTTGGGGAATGTAAATAAATACATTTGGAGGGGGTTCCTTTTTTCAGAACATTATTTTGATCCTCTGTGCAAGCACAATATAGAACACAAAAACATTTGTGGGATCAGGGTTTTTCAAAAGCAGATATACAAACTGCACAAATGCCTCTTTTTTTCTTTTCCAAAAATGGGCAAACACAAAGCATGCAGATAGAAGTTTGGTTCATTTGCTTGAGACATCTCTTTTGTAAAGGTACTTTCTGATTATGACACTTCTGTACTCTGGATTGTGTTTGTTTTGACTGTGTGGCTTGACATCCTGTCTAAATAGTATTCCTTGTTGGCTGCAGATTTGTAAGTACACACTATAGCTTCATACCTCAGATGAGTATAATGTTTTCTGAGGGCCCTGCTTCCTTACCACCTAGGTCAAAAATGAGGAATCCTCCTGCCTGTACAATGAATTTGGCTCACCACGTTGTCCCATCCAGTCTGTGTCGTGGTCTCCATCAAGTACCTGCTGTCCCCCTGAAGCCCTGCTTCTCCTCAGAAGGAAGCAGGGAAACACAGCCTTAAGTTCCTTTGCCTTCACTCATTGTCCCAACTGGGATGACATCAGGAGGGCAAAGCCAGCCTTCCCCTGGTAGAACCACGCTTACAAGCATGTACATATCTTTGCCTGCCACTCACCATCCCAATCAATTGCATCCTAGGGCCAATCTTGTTCCCTACCCCTTTGTACCCATTTCCCTCTTTATCTCACATTCTTTACTAGTGGAAGTCAGAGTGAATGTACTTCCAGCAGCTCCATTTTTTAGAGGCACCACTACTTTATATGTGTTTGAATGTATGTTCTGGTTTCTTAAATTATTCTTCAGTACACTAACAGAATCAAGTCTGTATTGTCAAAATCTGGACACATGCAGCAATAGTATATTGGAGGCTTCGTCAAACAGCATACAAAAAATAAAAGACCAGAGAGAAGAGTCTGAGCTGTTGTCTCCATGAAATGTGATTTGCTATGTACAGAAGACCTTTTGGCAAGCCATATCAAACGACCTGTAAGGTAGAGAACAGTTTCACACTTGCAATTAACATGCTTGTTGTTGTTGTGTGCCTTCAAGTCATTTCCATCTTCTGACAACCCTAAGGTGAGCCTATCACAGGGTTTTCTTGGCAAATTTCTTCAAAGGGGGTTTGCCATTACCATCCTCTGAGACTGAAAGTGTATGACTTGCCCAAGGTCATCCAGTGGGTTTCTATTGCCAAACAGGGATTCGAACCCTCCAGAGTCATAGTCCAATGCTCAAACCACTACACTACACTTTTAATATTTTCAATTTGATGCCTTTATTTGCAGCTGAGTAGTTCAAGGCTCTTGCTAATCCAAAAGCCTTGGAGATGCTTGAAAGATGTTAGTCTACATCAAAGGTTAGAAAACTTACAAATCTCGTCATTGTTGTACTGCACTGCCCATTGGCCCTAGCCACCATAGAGGTTACATGGGTTGCAGTCCATCAGTGTCTGGAGAGATATGGGTTACCCCCCCCCCCCTTCCCTCCACTTTTCATTGAAACAGACATGGAAAAATTGTCAATTAGAGAGTAGTTTCAGTTAAGCCAGGTATGCTGCTACACTTCATCATTTGTACTGCTGATGATTGCAAATTCTACTGTTTGATCAAGAGTGTGGGGTGAGGATGGTGGGGGTGGTATTGAGTGGTAGCTGTTTGAAATCTGATTTGAGTCATGGGTGCTCAGCTCTCAGAATGCCCATCTCCTCATTGGTTTCTTGCTGCAAAAAAACAGCACACACACATGGCAGTGTAAAGGCTGACAAATTTATTATGACATAAATTTTGGTGGCCTAAAGTCCACTTCAGAAAGCCATGGAATGGAAGGGAAGAAGCAAGTTTGATCTCAAAAGATTCCCTCAAAAAATCACCATAGTACAATGTTGTTATGTGAATCTGAGTAAGCTCTTCTGAAAAACACTGGTGAATGAAACAGAAAAGTTAAAAGGCCAGATAAAGCTGCCTACTTTGGCCTGAATCAGAGAGTGACAAATGTTTCCCTGAGGCATGAAAAATAACATCAAAATATCCAGTTAAGAGCTCTAATGCCCCATCCCTTGGGAGCTGGGACTAAATACTGCAAGAATTCCAAGTCAATGTTAGATCAGAAAACATCACTTTTTAAATGCATTTAGGAAAGCGAATGAGAACTCAACAGTGAGTTGGAAACTTCTGTTAATCACATAACTGAGGACAAATTCAAAAGCTGGACAAAGCACAACAGAGGTTAGGAGAGGAGTTGGTGAATATTGAGCATGTAGGATGCAGCTACAGTCTTCACTCAAAAAGCTTTAAAGGAACTGTGTATAAAGAGAAAGAAGACTTTCTTACCAGCTGAGTTGAAGAGACTTGAGAGGTAGAACTGGTGAAGGGGAATAGAGCTGTCTTCACAACCCTCTTCTGCAATGGTTATATTTCTGCATTTTCATGACAGAGAGCGTATTAAAAAAGAGCAGAGACTGTTAAAGTATGATGGCCGTTGTAGTTCAAGATTTCAAGTTCTCTCTTTAGAAACATGTTTGTTCAAAATGATTAACCCTTTAATAGTTCACAATGTAGTAGTTTGACCGCTGAACTATGACTCTGGAGACCAGGGTTCAAATCCTGGCTTGGATATGTAAATCCACTGGGTGATCTTGGGCTGGTCACACTCTCTCAGCTTCAGAGGATGTCAATGGCAAACTCTTCTGAAGAAACTTGCCAAGAAAACTCTATGATAGGGTCTCTATATGTCGGAAACAACTTGAAGGCACACAACAAAATAAGTTCTTATAGCTGAAGGGTAACAGGAAGGCAGCTGAGGTAGGTACAGCCACTAAAGAAATTTGAAGATCTATAGCCCAGGACTATATATATGAAAGAAGGATATCTGGTACTTACTCGACTGAAGCTCTGTTCTAGCAAATATTTAGAAATTCTAAAAGATGAGCAATAAAGAAGGCAAAGTTAAGAGGGAAGCCAGCCTGAAGAAGAATGATGCCTTTCTGGTTTTAAAGAACAGAATGAGAAGGGGAAAGTGCACACACTTGGAGTGGCTTTCCAGCATGAAAGAGATGAAGACAGAATACAATAACAATTCCTGTGATTGTCAGATCTTAAGACAGTGTTGGTTGATCTCCTGTTCAAATAAAATGGAGTTCCCTTGTTTCCATGAGGACAAGTCCAGACAGTGCAAGGCCCAGTCCTTGGTTCTGATGCTAACTGTCCAAACTATGTCCAGACAGTTCAGCACCAAACCTGCTGTATACACTGTCCTAAAACATTTTAATAAAACTCACCTTTTGCTCCAGATCTTGCCAGAATATCTGGGGCAATCCATTGTGTTGCTAGATGGCTATTTTATGTCCAGCTCTTGGCACCTTGAAGCAAGTTACTTGCTCTGAAATCAGAACAGGGCTCCTGGCCATGTGATTGACACTGGACATCTCATTCTGATCTCAATGTGAGCAATTTATATCAGTGAAACACCGGCGTAAATGGTCTTCCTCTCTTTCTCCAAACAACCACCCAGTGTTGCACTGGCGGGCCCAAGGTAACAGGGCGATATCAGAGCAACTCTGGGGCCAGAACACTCTGGGCTGCTCCCAGGTTATACTAGTCTGTGTGGACCCAGCCCTAGAAGAGTAGTACAGTCAGCCCTCTGTATCCACAGATTCTTTATCCACAGATTCAACCGTCCACAGCATGAAAATATTTTTTTTAATTACAAACTCCAATAAACAAACCTTGATTTTGCCATTTTATATAAAGGAAATCCGTTTTACTATGCCATTGTAACGAATGGGACTTGAGCATCCACTGATTTTGTTACCCATGGGGGACCTGGGACCAAACTCCAGTGGACACCAAGGCCCATGGTATCAGTATTTTAGGTAACTAAATGTTTGCAAGGACTTTTGTGACTCTTCTACTGAGAAATCCCATTGGATTCAGTGGGACATGAAGAGGGCCACAATTCACACCCCTCCTTTAGTTTGTAAAGCCTGAAACTGTACATACTATCTGCAACTCCTAGCAGCCCTAGCCAGCATAGCATAGCAAGCAGTGAGATCCAATAGCATCTGATGGGTGGTATGATTCCCACCCCAGACCTTCTTGACAGTCAAATGCTATGCTAGATATTGAGAGATAGTATGGGATTTGATCCCAGGGTTCAAATCCCCGCTTAGCCATGGAAACCTACTGAGTTATCTTGAGTAAACCACACTCTCTTAGCCTAGTAGGAACATAATGTCAGACCACATCTGAATAAATCTTACCAAGAGAACCCAAGGATAGAGTTGCTATAAGTCAAAGCAAAGTTGAAGGCATGTAATGACAACAATAAAAAGCATGCTGGCTGTCAAGGGTCTGAAGGAGAATGAAAACAAGTAGGGATGGTTAACATTCACTGACATAAACGAGATGGAAGAAGAAGGGAGATACATGGAAGGAGCCTGGTTGGATGAGTTTAAAGGTCCATCTGGATCAACATCCTGTTTTTCACAATGACTATCTGGGAGTGAAGGTCTTCTGCCATTTCTGCTTCCAGACACCCAGTGTCATGCTCTGACTTTTGCTGTTATGGTGCTTCTCTCTGCTACCTCACTACCAGCAGTCATCTATGGTGGCCGAAACAGAGGGAGATGAGAAAATTAGCAATGCCGGAAACTTACTTGCTCTCCCCCTTGCTCCCATTTTTCTCCTTATCCCTTCTTCTTTTTGTACCTTTTAAGATCAGGTTTGAATAATTTGTGGCTTTCTAAATGTTGTTTGACTCCAAACTTACTTCAGCCTTAGTCTGTAGTGTCAATATGGGGGATGATGGGAGTTGTGGTCCATCGGCATCTGGAAGACCACAAATTCCCTGTCTCATTATAGACTGTAGACCCTCATTATAGACACTGTTTTGTCCCAAGAGCAATGCTATGGACTTTGGGTCTAGTAAGGTCTCTGGCTCTCGGGATCACAGCCAGAACAAAAGACTTGTCCACAAATTTCTTAAGTTTCAAAAGCTTTACTGGTTATAAACACAAACATGAAACTGATCTCCTTTTTCTTAATAGTCCTTCCTAAAGATACCTTGTTCTCTCTTCTTGGTGGATTCTTTCTTCTTTTGAGGACTACAGTGCTCCCTCGGGTTACGAAATTAATTCGTTCCGCGGCTAATTTCGTAACCCGAAAAACCTTCGTAACCCGAATTGCCATAGGCGCTAATGGGAAAAAAAGCCGCGGCTCCGCCGCGGCTCCATTTAAAACAGCGCCGGCGTTTTTTCGTAACCCGAAAAAACGTTCGTAACCCGAAACAATAAATCCCTATGGGATTTATTCGTATCCCGAAAAATTCGTAAGCTGGGTAATTCGTATCCCGAGGTACCACTGTATCTTTCTTCTTCTGTGGACTTATCTCTTTGTTAAAGGAAAATACTCTCTCCAGGTCTGACTTGGCCGAAATCTTACTACACAGAGAAATTAACTAGAGGGAGACAGCATAAGACCCTGGGATTTCCCACAATCCTTGCCTTTCTTAAAGCTGTAGATCTCTATTTCCCCTTCTAAACTAATTACATAGAAAACCTAATATAATCTTAACTAAATATATGTCTCAAGAGCATCAAAGATGCTCTGGAAGCATGACAGACACTATGTTTTATTATATTTGGCCCTCCACATTTGCAGATTTGATTACTTGCAGTGTTGATTAATATGTTTGCTTTAGGAATCTCTAGTCCTCCAGCACAACTCTGCTAGAAGTTGACTATAGAGTTGTGCTGGAGAACCTAGAAGTTCCTAGAGAAAATACTTCTCTAGGCATTTGTAGGTCCTCCAGCATGATTCTATGATCAACCTCTTGCAGATGATGACCATAGAGTTGCACTGGAGGACCTGGAGATTCAGAGGTGTTATCTTAAGTAGAAAGAATAGTGGTTTTTTATTTGTGGTTTTTCCACATTCACGGTGGTCCTTCACCCCTGACCCCAGCAAATGTGGAGGGACCACTGTACTTGTGTCTAAGTCAGTCTGTAAGCCTTTTAGGATGAGGTGTGGGATAAAAATGCAATAAATAAATACTGCCTTTGAAGGTGGTGGATCCTACAACGATTGGATATCAATAACTGCTAGATATTGATAGACTTAACAACCATGCCTAATTGATTTGTAGAGATGTGTAAGTTAATGACAATCACTTCATCTTGTGATAGTCAATCCCATAGATGAATTAAGCATTTTGTGAAAAAATATTTTATATGTCCTGAATCTCCTGCTGATAAGTCTTATTGATTGAATTTATTGGTTGAACCTTGCATTCTAGTATTTTGAGAGAGGGAGGGAAACCTCTGCATCTGTTTTCTCCAATACAAAGATAATGTTATGAACCTTTCTCATACCCTGCCGCCCACTTGTCCTTTTTCAAATCTGAAGTTCTTGAACAAAGGGAAGCGGCAATATGAAACTGCTAAATTACTGTCCCTCGAGATATTCAAGTGTGTCTCCAGTGTGACCTCACTAGCTTGGGTAAGATGTTTTTGTTAACAACAAGTAAAGCAAGTTTGGTGAATGGCCACTGTTCAATTATAGGCCCGTTACAGATGGGCTAGAAAGTACGCGCAGAGCGCGCACAAAATGGCAGCAGCCGTTCCACATGGCCACCGCCATAAGGACATCACGGCCGCACTGCCTCTATATGGGGCGGCGCGGATGTGACGTCCTCACTCCGCGGCAGGGTGCTTAGTGCGCCCTTAGCGCGGAGCAGGAAGGAGCTCTGTTTCGGAGCTCCTTCCTGGTTTGGTCCGCTGGGTGCAGCCTTCACACGGCTGCGCCCAGCAGACCAAAGGAGAAAGGGGCCAAGCGGCCCCTTTCTCCTTCTCCCTGCTGCCGCAGGGTGTCCTTAGGGCTTGAAGCCCCAGGGACACCCCTTTTCAGGCTGCAGGGAAGGGACCTTTTGCCGCTTCCCCGCAGCCCGAAAAGCGGCGGATCGGGGCTTCAGCGGCTGCCGCTCTGGACGCTGAGGCCCCGATACAGCGGGGAAAGGGGCGGGTGCAGCCCGCCCCAAACAGGCGGTTTGAACCTGCCATTATTTTCACTGTCTCTACTATCTGCATTTCTTAAACTCTGGCTTCACTATCTGAATCCTGATCCACACAAAACCATGCCGCTCATGGTAATACTTTGCACATCTAAGGAACTAGACTGTAGTCCATAAGAGTTTATGCCACACTAAGTGTGTTAGTCACTACTAGTGCTTTTGTTGTTTTTACTTCAAAGTTGTGGTCTTTTGGTACTGCATGTGAACTTCTAAAGATGGAGAAAGGACATGTTAGACATGTTCTTTTTGCATAGTATATTTATTTACACCAATATTACACATACAAATTAAAACATTATAAAACATACCATAACATTGACATCAGTATCAAACATAACATCAACATCAAACATAGCACAACAAAACTAGAAAACAAAACAGAACATATTGCTATAACTGTAAAAACACCAGTAATAAAAACATGCCAGAGGGCAGGGAACCATCTAATCAAAATAATAATTGTAAGCCGCTCTGAGAGCCTTTAAGGCTGAAGGGCGGGGTATAAATACTATAAATAAATAAATAAAAAATAAAATGTTCTGATGTTGGTGTTTACTTGCGTATCTGATAACCATGTGTAAAACATCTGGGCATATGTACTTCAGAAAATTGTAATGGTTGGCATTTTAGCCTCTGGAATTCTGTTGGGATATATAAATTAAGAGAATAAGTTATTATTATTATTATTATTAACCGTTATTTATGAAGCGCTGTAAATTTACACAGCGCTGTACATGCAATCTTTTTAGTTAGACGGTTCCTTATCGACCCATTCTGGTAGCCACATGGATGTTCGCAGATAAACATAGGAAATAGTTCCAGCCATTGAGAATGCAGCTACACTGTAGAAATAATGCAGTTTGGCACCACTTTAATTGCCATGGCTTCACCCTACAGAATTTTAGGATTTGTAGTTTTGTGAAGCACCAGCACATTCTTGCCGAGAAGGCTAAAGATTAAATTTAGAAGGGGAAAGATGAAGAAAGATATGATTTTGTGGCAGAACAACGGTATATTCGGAGAATGGCCACATAGAGTGCATCCACGCTGCAGAAATAATCCAGTTTGACATCACTTTAACTGCCATGGCTCAGTGCTGTGGAATTCTGGGAACTGTGGTTTTCTGAGACATTTAGCCTTCTCTGTCAGAGAGCTCTGGTGCTCACAAACTACAAATCCCAGGAGTCCATAGAATGGAGTCATGACAGTCAAACTGGAATATTTCTGCAGTGCGGATGCAGCCATAGAAGAATGTCTGTGTACCAAAACTTTCTTCAAGATAAAATGTTTGATTGCTAGATAGAGATGAAAAGAAATTAAGAAATAAAACAAGTGTGGTGGAAGAAGGAGCAGTTGGGAGGACTGATAGTATTTCTCGTCCTGCGTTGCACTTTTTGTGAGCTTTTTCCATCCTTGCCCTAGAGCTGATCTGAGTGTGACAAATGTGTTGGGTCACCAAGAGCAATCTCTGTCACCATGACAACAGAGCTCCTGAATGGCTGCTGTTTCCTTCCACAGTGACTTTCTGGTTTGCATGTTTCCTGACTGCGTAAACTGCTTGCCCTCCTTACTGTTCTTGATATCATTTGCCCAACTGGTTTGGCAAAAGACCAGCTGCTGTAGGTCCTTCGCCATATGCAACAAGTCCAATTGAACAATAAATAATGCATACAGTGGGTCCTTGTTATCCACTGGGATTTGGTTCCCCCCAGATAACAAAATCCGTGGGTGCTCAAATCCTATTAACTATAATGGCATAGCAAAATTGTGTCCCTTATATAAAATGGGGAATCAAGGTTTGCTGTTTGGAATTTATACTTTCTTTTTTGAATATTTTCAAGCCATGGATGCTTGAATAAAAAATCCGTTAATAAGGAGGGCCGACTGTATAGTATCCTGAAAGTGCCTGTATGATTCTGCAGGGAAGTGTTAATACTTATCATTTCACAGAAGAGGCACAGTGATTTCCTTGATCTTACCCTGTTGCTTTGCAATAAAGGTGTTTTAGTAAGTGAATCTAGGGTAGAATTTAGCAATAGTTTCTGTCTGATTATCAGTGGTTAAGCTGATCATTCATCTAGTAAGCATCATGGCTCTCTTCATCCAGGAAGCTCTGGGTACCAAGTGTGAAATTAGTTTAAGATGGTTCCAGACCTGATAACCACTGTTTTTTGTGGGTTTTTCAGGCTGTGTGGATTTGTTCTTGACGTTTCACCAGCAGCTATGGCTGGCATCTTCAGAGAATGGTGGCATGGAAGTGAGTGGGGTATATATACTGTGTGACCCTTGGTTGAGAGGAAGCAATTTACATGTTAATCTCTGTGTTGGCCTGTTGTTGAATGGCCAGGCCTCAGGATGACTTCACACTGATAACCATTGTTTCTGAATTCAGATGAAACAGGAAAATATGAATATTTCTAGAGTTAATTGTGGGGTATCACACATTCACACATTGTGGGGGGTTTTAGCGTGACTATGTGAATAATTTCACTCAGTCATTTCAGGTTTGTTATTCACACCATGGAACATGTGCACATCTCTGCAAGTTTGGTTTCTTATTCATGTAAGCATTTGGATAAAGATGGAGTCAATTATGTGAATGTAGTCGAAGCACATCCAAGGCATGCAGAGTTTAATCCCAATTTATCCCAGGTCTATGAGCATCACACAGCCAAGAATCCAAATCTTTTAGAAATCCGACATCGCTTATCCCGGGATAAGTGGGATTTTTTTAGCAGCCTACTGCATTTGAAATGCATGTGAACAACAAAGATTCAACGTAGATTCTACCTAGATTGTTTTCATTGTCTGAATAACCAAATGCCCAGGCACAAGGATAAATCATAATGTCTTATTTATGCAAACTCTAGAGCTACAAACAAAGATTGAATCATAAGGGGACACTGGGAGAAAATAGAAAGACATCCTTGTAATTACTGATCTACTAACTTTTCTCTTTTTTAAATATTTTAAAAATTTGAAACAAAGGAATTTTTAGTTATGAGGTAACATATAAATATCAGATTAATTTAGTACACGAAACTGGTGTATTTATGAAGCATGCAAGGTTTTAGTTTTATTCATATTATTAGAAATGTAAAGTGTTTAAGGAGCTTATTTATTTATTTGATGTCATCTATATACATAGTATAACAAGTTCTTTCCCCCATGGGGTTTAGAAAGTAAAATTGTCACAAGGAAAGAATGGAGGCAAATATTTAAATTTAAACTTAAAACTGGAGACTGTTATGGCAAGCAAAAGAGGTTATATTATTTCATCCTAGAAATTCCTTCCTTTAAAAAAAAATCTATATATTTATAGAAGGAGCATCCAGTAGTTGGAAATGAATGACAGAATGATCAAGCTTAGGTTTGATTTTTAATTTATCATGACATTTTTGCTGGCTAGTCATACTCTTGTGTATGTGCACTTATCTATACATACAAAATCCTTGAGCGTATAAGAATTTGTATAATGGTTAAAAGAATCAGCTTTTAAACAAACAGTTTCAAAGCTAAAACTCTACATGCTTTCCTATGAAGTTTTAACTCGGTCCTGGAAAAGAATGACATGCTTCCTTTCCTATAACTGCATACATTTCCATCTCCACCTCCTTCTCCATTTATACCTTTTCTGCCTCCTGCAAAAATATTGCTAAAAGAGTTTTTAAAATCATGTTGGATCCTGGGTTTCCTAATCCATTTAACTCAATCCCAGCAGATTAAACTGAATGCCATATGGTGGGACGAGGTTGACGTAATCCTAAGGGACACAGGGAGAATCCTCATCTTTACTACCTGGAGCGAAGCAGCATGTATGCTTCTGGAATGGAGCCTTTCATGCCAGCCTGGTTGAGATATACAGGATTAAAACTAGTGCAATCTCTATCAGCTCTAAAAAAAAGTAGAGGCAAAAAAGAATACCACTCACAGTTAATGAATATGAAATTTCTCTTCTGACAAAGATTTGAATGTGTCATTTTTCTCCTCCAACCCTAACTCTTTTGTCACGCTTTTCATCTCCTGGGGGAATTTTGAAAATTGGGAGTAGCCCTGTAAAAGTCTCTCCAGCAGCAATTGCAACGCTCTCTTAAGCAGACCCCATTTGGAGAGTGCAGTTGGCAGACCAGGTCATTTTGTATCATTATGATTATTCAAATTAAGAGCCTGTCAATTCTCAGAATTCACCCTAGGGTATAGCATTCAGAAATGGAAATCAGTTTTCTGAGACAGAATCAGCAACATATAATTTATTAAGGCCAGCCTCCAGATGTAATGTCGTGCCTCCTGTGTACTTCCTGAAAAAAGAAGCAATAAAGGAAAAGAAGGCAAAGTCAATTTAATCATATAAGTCTGTTCTTGCATACCGTTGCATCTTTTCTCTGCATGGTAAGCCCTGTTCACCTTGTTGGAGGTTATCCACGCTTACTTGTGTTTATACACTTCCATCATTTCTATAAAGTGTATAGTCAATAGGCTCAGCAGAGTCCATAGCAAGACTCTTTCAATTCCATAAGCGCTAATTGCAGGAAAGTCTTTGGGATAGGCTGACTGTACATACCATTTTAAATGGGACAGAACCATTTTTTTTCATAGTTTCAGACCATTCTGTCATTTTAATATAAATGTCAGTTTTGTCCTGTTTTCATGAAAAATGCCCTGCTATGTTGTGAAAATGGTTTGAAGATCCCTGTTAGAAACTGTGGTTGTTAAAAAAAAAAAGGGTCATGGAGTGTTAGTTTTATGATAAGGTTGAAAGTCCAAAATTTGCTGCGCAAGATTACTTCATTGGATAAATATTCATGAAATACAGTCCCCCCCCTCCATGTCTCTGTAAATTTTTGTGTGAGTTCTGTCACGGAAGAATAATTGTTGGCTCCATGTGTTCATGTAATTAAAGCCCTTGTTATTGTCTTTTTTATTTCATGAATATGGAATATTCCATAACCCCATCCCATTTTTGCCATCCCAGTGTCCCATTTTTGTCTCCAGGAATTATGGTGAGGCTACTTTTAATTCTCATTTAATTCTGTTCTGATGCCTGAGGCTTGCAAGTATAGGGAATGGGGAGGATGAAATTGGGGGAGAAGGGTGTTGTGCCCTTCTGTTCCTCTCCTTCTACTATAGCAACCACTTCTGAACAATTGCTATCCAGGAGCCCTGCTCATTAAAGTCCAGGCAAACCAAAAGGAAAGGCAAGGATTCAATTAGCACCTCTGTGACAGGATTGCCCCCTTCTGCTTCTCACCAGGATGAAGCAATTAGGGCAATTTATCCAGCAGCAAGTGCTGCCCCAAAGAGGTCTGCTGCTTAAATGGGCAGGTGCAGTTAAACGTCTTGACACACACAGGAGTGTGCAACAGTTTATCCCTTGAGCCCCAATCACCAACACTCTTCCAGTCTTCTCACATGTTCACAGACAAAAAGGTGATCTGACAGCCAGGGACAAAGGCAGCTGTGAAGACTCCAGTAGCAAGAGATGGGCTTCTTCTCTTAGGCTGAGCGAAACTCAAGAAGAAATGGGCAAGAAATGCACAGGATTAGTCAGTTCTTGGACATAACTGTAGATCCACCATTCTCCAATACTTTGTAAGCTATAAAACGTGCCCCTACTAAACTCTGGACATAGTTTCTACCAGCTGTAGGACCAGATGAATTTATTCAACATCTACAAGCATCAGCTGGGAAAGGCTGTGAGAGACTATCATCATCAACCGTCTGAAAGGATAAAAACTCAGGAGTTTATCACATAGGAGGCAAAGCACCCAAATCCCATGAATATCCTGCATGAGCGGGATTGTTTTCAGACACATAGCGGCACTTTGGTATTGACCTGACATTAACCTGTGCAAAAGGTTGCAAAATTGTGCCACTTTTTAACTTTGGGATTTTCTTGGGTTGTATTTGTAGTTGCTGTGTGCCTTCAAGTTGTTTCTGACATATGGCGCCTAAGGTGAACTTTTCTTGGCAAGATTTGTTCAAAGGAGGTTTGTCATTGCCTTCCCCTGAGGCTGAGAGAATGTGACTTACCCAGGGTCACCCAGTGGGTTTCATCTCCAAGCTGGTAATCAAACCCTGGTCTCCAGAGTCATAAACCAACACTCAAACTACTATGCTATGCCTGTCTGTTGGGTTGTACTTGCACAAGCTTATATTGCATTAACAGTTGTTGATTTACCATTTGTGTCTTGCCTTTCCATTATAACCACAATCTTAAAACTATTAAATAAAAACACTGTAAAACATAAAAAGTAATATGTATCACAGCTAGAGAGAATCACAGCAGATAGCTTTTCCTAAAAAAAAAAAAGCTCAGTTCAGTAGCACTTAGCCTGGTAAGTTAAATGCTTGTCAGAAAAAAAATTATATATCTTTTTCATGTGGCAGAAGATTGGGAGGCTGCAATAGCCTAAGTGGGTGTAACCACAGAGAAAGCCCTCTCTGCATCCCAACCACTCATGTTTTATCCACTGACAGGATGTGCAAATTATCTTCCTCACATTAGATGAGCAAAAACTAAAGCAGGTTTAAAAAAGGTCCTGATGGATATTGAGAAAAGACAAAATGTTCATCTGGTTTTACAACTGCAGTAGCTTCCTTATTGATTCAAAGCTGCTGGTGCCTTTAAAGTCCTTCTTGTACTTTCAACATCGCTTCTCCATAAACCCCTGAGCAGATCTTGAGAAGTTACTTTTTGAACTGCAGAATTTTCTAGCCCACAGGGCCATTGGCTATGATGGCTGAGAGATTCTGGATTTTTTCCCTCTGGGAGTTGTAATCCAAAAAGTAACTTTGCCAAATTCTGCCCCTTAAATACTGGCACTTGGCAGGATAATATTTTGAACCTTGGTTTCAGAGGATAAGTTGTAAAGGGGTTATTTTGCACTGGATTCTCTTTATTGATAAGGGATAGACATCTTGTGACCTTCTGTGGTGGTTGCAAAACATATTGGAAGACCTGCTGGTTCTGCTGCTATTATTATTATGGGATTTATATACTGCTCTTAGGCTTTCAGAGTGCAAACAATTTAAAAAAATACAATTAGCAGTTTAGTGGCACCTTTGCTTGTTTCCAATTCCCACTAAGATGGATAATTAGAACAACTTGCCCTAGAGTGCAAGTGCTGAATAAATCATAAATAACTGTGAATTAGCTGAACAAATAAAGATGTCAGAACAATACAGTTTTTCCTCCCTTTCAAAGAAATCCAAATTGGAGGAAGATTATCCCAGGTGTGGGCAGCGTGCACAGTCCAGAGAGAGAAAGAGAGAGAGAGAATTTCACTGAAAAAGGGCAGAATCTTTATTAGTAAGATGTTTCTAAGCATAGTGGTCCTTCTTTAAAACAAGGTATAATGTGTGTGCCCCCCTGGTTGCCTTCTTTACCCCACCAAATGGTTTTTTACACAACTGGACATGGGCTTGTGACTGCTTTGGTGTTTGCAGATGGGGATAGCATGGCCCATAGCAGGTTCAGGGAAAAAGAATTGCTCTCAAGTCCAAAGCTCACTCCTCCCTGCTCCAATGACAGTCAGTGATCAAAATACTTGCCCTGTCCCCTGCCTAATTCAGGTCAGTGAAGAAATCTCCAGTAACAACGATGGCCCAGTAACAGGGATGCTGAAGTATCAAGGATGCTAGATTCCAGCTTTTTAGATTCCATACTGAGAAACAGAACCCTTTGCTGATTCCCTCTTCTCTTTCTACCCTGTAAATCATCAGCCAAGTGTGGCTGTTGAGATCAAATGCTACTGTGAGGCTCCTTGCCATTGCTGAGCTATTTTAATTGCTGCTCCTGTTTTATTAATGTGTTCCTGTTTGCAGGGTTTCTTTTTCAATTTGGTGTGTGGTTTGTGGCTTCATTAGTTGCCTCCAGCTTTGGAAAGGTGGGTTTAAAAAGTTTTGAATGGATCAATTCACCCAGCCAACTTTACACACACGTGCTGTATTCCAAAATGTTTGGAGAAAAGGCCCTCAATGCATGGTTGTTTCTTTTCCTTTTCCAGATTTGCACTTAGCAGCCGAACTGGGAAAGACATTGCTAGAACGCAACAAAGAACTGGAGGATTCTCTGCAGCAAATGTATGCAACCAATGAAGAGCAAGTGCAAGAGATAGAGGTACTTAATGACAAGCCCTGGTGAAGCACATGCCTGAGTGTAACCCAAATCACCCTCTTTTTTGCTCCTAAGGAACACTGAGCATGGTTGTGAAAATACATTCACTTGTTTTACACAATATTTTCAGTGCTGTGGTATAGTCAGAAGGAGCTGCAGTCACAGAGCTGTATTATTAGGGGGAGGGGGAACAAGTCCATATGGAAGGGGGCTGAAACAGAGGTGGATTAATGCTTGCAAGCACACAGCAGTTTATGAAACAGTGTTGTACCCAACAGGGAAATCCTCCCACCCCATATGTTTTCATTTGAGCAGCTGCTTTAAAAAGGGTCACTTTGAGCTACATTGAACCCCAGATTATTTTCTAACGAAGCTGTGGAAATGGGGGGGGGGATGTTGCCTCAACACACTGGATCTACTATTTTTCCTCACCACTACCAACAGTTTTTTTTAAATCTAGGATTTTAAAAAATATAGAATGTTAAAAAATAATAATAGCATGCTTTGTTTTTAAAATTGTAAATTTGGCAAAGAGGATGGGAATTGCAATGAGAAAAGGGAAGTGTTTAAATCCCCAATTTTTTAAAAGTTCTATAAAAAAATTTAAGGTAAAAGCTAGAATACTTTATTCTGAGAAGATTTTTTCTCTATCAGAAATGTTTATTTAAAAAAAACCCACAAATGAAGGAAATAAAACTTCCTCCTCATTCAAGAGTCTGTTGCTAGGCTTTCAAATCTGAAATGTCAACTACAGAACAAAATTCCTGATTTCAGGTCACAGTGTTTTTCCTAGAGTCTACAATCAGTAGTCATGCTGTATATTGAGATTCTTGGAAATATGATGATGATGGCAGGAGAGGTTGGTAGAGAACATGTTAATTCTAATGTAAGGTTGGGTAGCTGTAGTACATACAGGGGTCAGTTTTCACCTCCATACCAGGCCATGCCACACCAGGCCATAAAAGCAGCCAAGGCGCTTTACAGACTGCCCAAAAGGGCGGTCTGAAGGTGCCGGTGTTTGCTGCGCAAAGGAGCCGCAGCGGAAAAACTGTGAGGCTCCTCCGCACCGCAAAAAGCGGCTTCTTTTTGCGGCGCCATTATGACACCACAGAGTGCCATTGGTGCACTTGCGGCATTATAATGGCGCCGAAACGTACAGATGCTAAGCGTCCGCTATTTCAAAATGGCAGCACCCATGTAGAATGGTTAGGGGCATCCGGAAAGGATACCCCTTCCTAACCCTAGTACGTGCCAAGCACATACTTTTTGGCGGTGTGGAACCCGCCCAAGATTTGCAAACAGAAATCACTTCTAGTTATGATCTTCAACTTCCACAACAGTTTTGTGGTAGTTTGGGGGGGGGAGTCTTTGATGGGGATTGTGAGTATTAATACATCATTCCAAGAGCCAGGACCACTAGTGGATGCTCAAATCTATAGATGGCAAGCCCACAGTTGTGTCAGGCTAACTGTATTTTAACAATATTTCCCTAAATAATCAGGGACACATACTTAGCTGATCAGAAGCTTAGGACTGATTCATCTCTTCCCTTTTTTAACTAAATATGATAGAAAAATGACCCTTATGAATAATCTTTTCATAGCATTGTATTCCTAATGTTTGATGGGATTCTTATCCTTTCCTCTCTTTTTTTCAGTATTTGACAAAACAGCTGGAAATGTTACGGCATATGAATGAACAGCATGCTAAAGTCTACGAGCAGTTGGATATGACAGCCCGGGACCTTGAACTGACTAATCAGAAGCTCGTGTTAGAGAGTAAAGCATCTCAGCAGAAGATACAATGGTAATGCTTCACATAGCTCTGATTTCTAAAGTGAGATAACATGCTGTCACCTCAGAATGCAATTCTGTATAGATAACTGTGGAAAGGAAAACTGTGTGACTGTAGCCTGAAGTCATCAATTAGGGTGCAATCATAAATCTGCATTTTTAAAAATTCCACCCCAAGCAAGAAGCTAAAGATTATTAGACTGTATCTTCACATTCTTGACAGGATAATAGCAGACCTGTATTTTGAACACAAGTCTGCCTTGGTTGTTTGGAAAGAAGGATGGCAGAGGTTGCATCTCTGGCAGATTCCCAAGAATGGAGGGCGGGTTGTCATTCAAAGCTGAGTCAGAGTTATTTGGCTTTAAAGAATAACTGAGACAGTGATTCTGTATCTATAATGTCCACTATGTATGACATGCAGAGTATGAGGGGAATGCAAGATCTGACCTCAAACAGGGAAATCATTTTTCTTCCTCTCTTGGAAGAATAATTTTAAATTTAAGTTCTGTCAGCTAGCTGCCCAACTAGGTTAAATGGGTACAGAAAAACAAATAAACATTTGAGTGAGAGATTGGTCCATCCTGCTCTTTGCACTAGAATCTTTAAGATTTCAGTGGTCCCCAGACTTTTTTGAGTTACCGTCCCTTTTCCTCTTGGGCAACAGCCCTAATGCCCCCCAACACCTATCCAGGATAGAAAAGACAGGGGGACTGCCACCTTACCACCGCTGACCCCGCTTTGTGCATCTACCTCAGCCATGCCCAGCTTGCCTTGCCACTGCCTCCACCTCTCATGTGTGAATGCGGCAGCAGCAGTGGTCCAGTCCTGTTCCTCCCTCTTGCTTGGGTTGGCTTTGCAGCAAAAGGAGGGCCGGTTAACCTGCCTCTCAGTTGCTGTTCCCAAAGGAAGCAGCAACCGAGCAAATCTGGCACAGGCAAGAAGCTTCTCAACCACTGCTCCCAAGGTGACCAGATGCAAAGAGAGAAGCTTCTTGTTGGTCATGAAGGACTCTTGGTCATTCTTTTTCAAGGTGGAGAGGGGCACAGACAGCGTCCTACTTTTCTTCCTGGCGAGGAAGGACTCTCAAACTTTCTTTGCTGGGGCAGAGAGGGCACAGCCAGCTTCCCACTTTTCTTCCCAATGAGGAAGGACTCTGAGACTTTCTTTGCTGGAGCAGAGAGGGGCACAACCAGCTTTCCACTTTTCTACCCAGTGAGTAAGGAAGGACTCTCAATCTTTCTTCGTTGGGGTGGAGAGGGCCCCACTTCCTCAGAGACATGCCATCCCCACCATCCCCATACACACAAATATTGTTTCTTCTGCTACAATATTTCTTTTCTCGACCTGTCCAATTAAATAAATCAGGAGCAGGAGCACAGCTCCCATCTTCCAGACAGGTCCTGGTAAAGTGTGGGTTTATGCCAGGATTATGCTTTTTACTCCCGTTATTTTCCCCCCATCTGAAAATCTCCAAAGCTTAAGTAAGGTCCCAAGTTGGAAAGCTCCTTTTGCTGCCGCTTCTTTCCCACTGGCACATACTCTCTCCTCACTCCACTCAGTCAGTCTGTCCCAAAATGGTGATGCCCTGCATTCAAGCCTAGCAAATGTTTCCCAACTATCACCAAACCACAAAGGTGATGCCCTTCATTCAAGCCTAGCAAATATTTCCCAACTATCAGCGCCACAACTAGCAAAAGACATAGCTAAAGGCATAAGCTTCCACAGGCAAGCAAAAAGCAGGAGACAGAACCACATGAAATGATCAGCAAGACTGAGCAGTGGTTTTAAGGGACCCTGAAAAGAAGAGGTTCATGCAACCCACATCCGCACCATGGTCCTAAAGGCTACTGGTTCCCCTTGTATTTCTTACATGCCAGTATTTTGGCTGAAGACCCCCTTGCCTTCTGCTTTTCCCTCACCACCCCCTGGATCTGTCCACCACCACCACCACCCCTGTGGGAAGTACTGCCCACTTTGGAATCACTGCATCTTCTTCTGTAGAGATACAGTATTTCAATATATGTTGCTTCATACTTCATCCTAGAGAAAAGCATGAACATGCTCCCACCAATAACATATTTCCAGGATTAAATTAACCAGGATGGTAAAAGCAAGATTTTCAGCAGGTCTGAATGATCACTCAGTGCTGATGTGCTTGCCTCTACTTGAATGGGAGTTAAGAAAAGAGTGCAGTTTATAGACCAAAAATGTGACGACATCTGAATACAATTCAGTTTAATGGTATATGCAGGTGCTCTCCAGGCCAGGAAGTTCCTGATAATTCCACCTTGGAAGAGGCAGGCCAAATTCCCAATACAGTTTGGAAAAGTTAATTTTTTGAAGTACACTCCCTTGGAGTGTAGTAGAGTCTCCTTCCCTGGAGGTCTTTAAACAGAGGCTGGATAGCCATCTGTCATAAATGCTTTGATTGAGAGTTCCTGCATGGCAGGGGGTTGGACTGGATAGCCCTTGTAGTCTCCTCCAACTCTATAATTATGTGATTCTATGAAATTTCCCAGTCAGCATAAGCTATGGTCATATTAGGCCAGGGATTCCAAAATTGTAGTGTTCCCCCTCCCTGCAAAAAACCAAACCAAAACAAAAAAACTATTCCAAGTTGATGGATAATGCCATATTTTGTCTGCCGTAACAGTTAACCTGTTTGTTCTGGTATGCTGTCAAGTCATTTCTGACTTATGGTAACCTTAAGGCAAACCTATGGTGTGGGTTTCTTAGCAGAATTTGTCCAGAGTTGTCTTCTTCTGAGGCTGAGATAGTGTGACATGTCCAAGGTCACCCAGTAGACTTCCTTGGCCAAGCAGGGATTCGAAGCCTGGTCTCCCAGTGTCCTAGTCCAACACTAAACCACTATACCACACTGACTAAGGAATGTCGATCATTCTTTCTTTCTTATTTTCTTCCTTTCTTTCCCTCCCTCTCCTCTGGATGTACAGCCTGACAGAAACCATTGAGGGACTTCAGAACCAAGTAGATGAGCTACAGAAGCAGGTGGAAGAATTGCAGAGCCTTGATCAGCTGCGTGTCCGAAGAGAGAAGAGAGAGAGGCGCCGAACCATCCATACTTTCCCTTGTCTCAAGGAGTTGTGCTCAAGTCCCAGGTAGTCTACAACAGGGGGAGCAGGGAATGCAGAATTACTAGAGTAATTCCTTTGTGTTGAATGCTCCAACTTTCTTATCTATTAATTTACAGAGGTATTAAATCTTAATGGTGTGCCAGTGATTTATTTTTTTCAAAATTTGACCCTTCTCCAATTGCCTTTTTCTTTTCCCATGGTACCGGTACTTGTTAAAATGTGAGTTTAAAAGTGACTCCCAGTGTTGCAGTTACTCACAGAATTATTAAATTCAGTTTCCTTGCAGAAGAAACTTAATGCTTTGTTGTGTGAGGAGCTGAGACTATCTCCCTAAGAGCATCTACAATCATTCTGAAAGCTCTATATGAGCAATCAATAAACCAAGCAGTAAAGACAACCCATAAAATCTAGCAATCAAAATGTCTGCCCTTGAAATGAAAGAAAGATGTTACGGCCATAAGCTGACCCTAGGCAAAAATTTGTTCAGTGCTTACGGAATATGTCCCCTGTGCATCTTAGGGCTTGTATTTGGACTTGTTTAGGTCATATTGACTTACAGCAATTAAAAAGAATTTTCAGTATACCCTCCTACTCAACAATTCCAAGTTTAGAATGAATTGGAGCAAAGGGGAAGTGGAGAAGCTCATCCAACCCATGTAATGGACAGTAAAGAAGACAAGATAAAACAGGCTTTCTTTTCAAAATTATGAAATAAAAGAGGGAGATGCTTTATTCCAATGGGACTGTGCTTCTCCCTGTGCTTGTTTTGCAATCATGCTCCCACTCACTATGGAAAGCTTCAAAGACTTTTTACAGACCTATCTTTAGAGAGTTAGAGACAAAGTCTCAGAGATGAGCTGTTCCAACTCCCTAGTGGCAGATGAAGTTTTTGTTTCTCTCCATAGCCTCTGGTCAAATCCAGATCAGTTTAGCAGGATTATTTAATGATTCATGTAGCATCCTAGAAAATCAAAACAAGCACCCAAAAGCATATTTGCTGCATTAAATCTGTATATTTTGCTCTCAATGTAACAGACAACAATGTCTGTAATATGCACAAAGGCTTTTTGGTTTGTGTTGTTCATCATCCTCCGCATTCTTCAAATCTTTCCTCAAAACAGGGTGGGAATGAGGGAGCTGGAGCAAGGTAGCAGAAGCTGCTGCTTCTTGCAGGGCAGGGGTAGAGCAAAGTGTAACCCATGGGCCTCATGAGATCCTCAGGCCAGTTTGAAGCTTCTGCCCCCTCTCAAACCTCCCATCCCACCCCTGGTGGGGAAAAATTGGAAGAAAAAATTCATTTCCTTGGAAGGTGCTAGGAATGGCAAGTTTGCTATAAAAAGGGCATCCACCTTCCTCCAGTAGCCCCAAACAAACAAATATTGGAAATACAATTCTTGGTATTTGAACTTGCTATGTTTTCACATTTGCAGAGCTGATGCATCCCATAGTGGACCCTAGGGGATGGAAAATAATAATCCTAGTAACACTCCCTGCTCATAGAACAAATTGCTCACCCCATTCCAGAGTTATCAGCAGGGGTATAACTATCAGGGGGTGGAGGGAGGGAATGAGGGCATCCCCCCCCCCCCAATAAGAAACCTGCCCACCCCATGGATTTTCTCTTCAGCCCTCACATTTCTAGCATTATTAATGTTAAACTTCAGCTGAAGTTTAGAAATATGGTTTGAAGCATCCACAGGAAAACAGTAAGCAAAATTCTCAAGAAAATGTCAACACAGCAGACAGAACAGATCCAGGGTTCAATGGTTTTCAGTCTCACCTTCTGCAACAACAGGACAGGGAGGCAGGTTTAAGAAGCAGTCTGGGAAAGTGAGTGGGGGACCATCGATGATAGCAACAGCCCCAGTCCCCTGACTGAAGATGTGTGCAATAAGATCTGCTCCCAAACTGTTATGTATCTGGTTCCTTTCATTAATACAGTCATGGCAAGAATGGGGTTAATGCGATAATTTCCCAGGTCTAAATTATTTGAAGAAATGTGAAGATTTGAAGAAATGCTTTTATAGCTTTTCATTCTTCCTTTTCAAACTAAGCCAGATGTCTGAAGAGTCATACATTTCCTACATCATCCACTTACAAAGTTCATTCAGCTGGCTTTCATTTGAGGAACCGCCTGTATTCCCTTTCTGCCCACCTCAAATATGAGGGATGCCAGACTACATAGTGTTCGGTTTCTGTCAATCCTCCCACCACCACCACTACCTCCCCCCATTCCTACAATCAGCCTTAATTTGTGAGTGAGGAAGGGAAGTTGGGAAGACATTATAGCACGGATAAGAACGGTACCTCACGGCTGAACTGTAGAAATAAGACTTTCTTGGCCAAATGATGCACCCCTGCTGCTGACTTTTTCTCCTATGCCCAACAGCAGCTCCTAAAACTCACTCAAAGGCACTTTTATATAGAAAACAGTATCTACATCTCCATGGCTGCCAGACTGAAAACTAGAGATGGCTCTTTTACCTTTATTGGTTGTGTAGAAGAGAGCATTTCAGCAGATGCTGCTTGTCACACAACTACCGGTAGGTAACAAAAGTTCATTCTTCAGTGCAGCTATTAAAGGAATAAGAGCCTTCTCCAGTTTTCAGTCTAGCAACCCTAACTGTCCATATGAAAAAGTGACACACAGTGTCATCCTATAAACTAGAGGTTTGTAATAAGCAAGATTCAGAGTGAAAATAGGGGATCACATATTGGAATGCCTCCCCACCCGACAAAAAAAAAACCCCACTAACTGTTCAATTATTAGGGGTCTTAGTTTTTAATTTTTTGTGTTTCTTTTTATTTGATTATTTAGTTGTGCTTGTTCTATTTAATTGTAAGATGTCTTGAGTCCCATTCACTGGAGAAAGGCAAGATATAAACTGAAACAAGAATTGGGTATAATTTTCCATGGGGCTAGAAGTGTATGTAACATCTAGCAAACCCTTTTGTTTTGTTAAACAGAATTACCTCATCCACTGGATGTAGTGGCCTACATACCCACATAGGAATTAATAAGTATTAATTTGCAAACAGCTGGGTTCTTTTTGTTATTTGCTTGTCTTGTTTTCTGAACACCAGATATGAAGATGCATTCCAGATTCACAGCTCTTCAATGGAGTTTAATCAGATGCCCTTGGAACGTGAGAATGAGAGATTACAAGCAATGGTGAATTCTCTCAGGTCCCAGGTCAATCAGGAGAAACAGCGGAAGGAGCGGGTGGAGAGAGAGTACACATCCGTCATCCAGGAGTACTCAGACCTTGAGCAGCGAGTATGTGAGATGGAAAGCTGCAAACTGCGCATTAAAGAACTGGAATCAGAGTTATTAGAACTCCAGCAGATGAAACAAGTCAAGAAGTATCTCCTCAGCAGAGAGGACAACCTGTCAGAAGCACTTCTGGAACCATTAAACAATGCCCCAGAAGCTGACTACATTGACCTATCTGAGGAAGAAGGAGGTAAAAACCATAATGCATCCATGGCAGCCTCCCCAAACCATCCTGTACGGAAAAGCTGTAGTGACACTGCCCTAAATGCCATTGTGGCCAAGGATGCTGTAAGCCGCCATGAAGGCAACTACACACTCCATGCCAATAATGTACGGAAGAGGGGAATGTCAATTCTTAGGGAGGTGGATGAACAATACCATGCTCTTTTAGAGAAGTACGAGGAACTCCTCAGCAAGTGCCGACAGCACAAGGACAGTGTGCGCCATGCTGGTGTCCAAACCTCTCGTCCCATCTCTCGGGATAGCTCCTTTAGAGACTTCCGGGGAGAGGGCTATGAGCTAGATGAGCTCAAGACAATGGAGAAGAGCCTTAGCAAACATGTGGAGGCTGTGGACAAGAGATTAGAGCAGAGTCAGCCAGAGTACAAGGCCCTCTTTAAAGAGATCTTCTCCCGTATCCAAAAGACAAAAGCAGACATCAATGCCACCAAGGTGAAAAAGAAGACAAGCAAATGAATTCTATCACATTTGTTTTACTTCAGCATCAAGCCCTTCTCTTTAGCCCCAGGACACATTGCATGGCCTTCTTCCTCCAAGACCTGGAAGCTTCTTTTGTTGATGTCTTGCACAGAAAGGGGGCCTTTTTGCAGTGTTTGAGGAGAACCCAGGTCACAAGCCAAAAAAGCAAGGAGTCTTGCAGCACCTTAAAGAATAGCACATTTTATTGGTTCATACTAATGAAAACTTAGGAGATACTCACATGGGGAAAAGTAATGGTAGCATAGTGGGATGCTCCTGTCACTATTGCTCAATTGCGTGAGGATTTTCAGATGATGTTGTACAACATCACAATAATCACGTCATTATCCCATGAATAAAGAGGAATTCTAGCACTGCTTTTCATTCATGGAATTATCATGAAATCACACAACGTCATCTGAATATCTTTCCACAGTTGTGCAGTAGTGACAGGAGTATCCCACTATGCTCCTGTCACTTTTCCCTATGTGAAGATCTCCTAAGTCTTCAAAGCTCTGTGATATAATAAAATGTATGTACGTATCTTTAAGGTGCCATAAAGCTCTGTTGGCATTTTTTCTGCAACAGAATAACACGGCTGCCCTAGAAATTGTTAAAATCAGTGCTCCAAACTTCCTGGGTCCCTGAATGTGCTGCAAAAGCAAAATGTTGTTGTAGTTGGTATCCAAGATTTTACAAGGGAACTTTCCCCATCCTTACACAGCCACAAGTAACAAACAGGAGTAGTTAGACCAATAAACCACAGTCTCACCTTCTCCCAGAGCCACTGTTTGCTTTTCTGTGGGCAACATAGAATCAAGGTCAGATTTCTTACTATGCCCTGGAATGTCCTGGACATAACACGTAAAAAAGAAAAAATGTTTTGCTCACCAGAGGCAACTTTTGTTCATGCAGTTTTTCTATCCTCTTTTCCTATTTCTTTTCTTCCTGTGAAGAACCCATATGGTGCATCAGCAAGACTTTTAACTGAACTGCTCTCTTTCATGAAGAAGAGTATGTTCTTCCTGTTGAAGCCATCCTTTATTGGTCAGGTTTTTCAATATTTACAATGTAATTTCATTGCAACTGGAATAACTTGAAGAGAAATGTCAGACTGATTGGTGTCACATCTTCATCAAGCATACTCAGTTGTTCTGCTTGTAAGACACAGTGAGCTTAGCATTTACATTTCCTTCAGTATTTTAGTTCAGTAAGCAAGTTATTATCATTTTATTCATATAACTTGGACTTCCCTAAAAGCCAAGCAAGAAGTGCTATTACTGGCTTGGAAAGACACCTTTATCTTTATTTGGGTGTTGGTTTTCCATGCCTTGCTGTTCACATGAGTATTCCTTAATTGTCTTTTGTGGCTGGCTCCTAAGACATGATTTGCATGAGCTTGCAAAAACTAATAGTGATAACTCAAGTAGGAATACATCAGCAAAACACAGCAAATCTGGTTCTTATCACTAATACTGTTTATCATACTGTTCCACATACTCACTTGTTAGACAACCCTCCCCATTATCAAACTGCCTTTCCTAAAGGCTCTCTATACTCCACATATATATATATATATATTTATTTAAAATACAACTCACATGCATATAACACATACCTTTACACAAAAAGCCTCTCTCCAGTCTCAGGAATCATCAGTATCCATTTCAACGAAGTATAAGATGGGGCTCCTTAAGACACACATTATTAAGTGGAATTTAGTTATGGTCACTTGCATATATAAAGATAAGCAGTATTATATTTCACTAACCTTAGGATACACATATCAGAATTCTCACTTGTGTGGGAAAACCATAGCAATGGTTATTTACTTACCAAGCAGTATTATACTTGAAGAAATTTTGAATCTGTTTCTTGTTTTAGTTGTACCTGAATAACACCCATACTGTGTGTGTGTGGGGGGGGTTGGAATTATGCTAGTGTAAATGAGACTTCAGTCTGCCATTTAGTTATTTTCAGCATATGGCCTTGACGTTCTCTCTTCTTTAGACATGGTTCTGTCTTTGACTACGATCCTCAGACTACATTCTTTGGAATAGCCTATGTCACCAAGCTGCTCCAGCTTGGGGATCAGGGTTTCTTACAGATGACTTTCACCGTAGCAGTTACTGTATTATCATTTTTGTCGCTTGGTTGTGTTTTTACATGTCATTATTCTACACATGGGTTTGACCTGAAGCCAGTATTGTGAATTAAGTAAATACAGGGTAAGAAGGCAATCATGTGGGAGGTGAGAATTTAACACAAACAGAATGAGCATTACCACTCCTCCACCACCAGATTGTCATCTCGTTATGTGTTTGCTATGTTCTTGCCAAGGGAATTGTTCTGGGGTCCTTGTGTTCAGCCAATTGAAGTTGTTTTTGTAATAATGTGAAAGTACTTTTGAGTTAACCTGCCCTGGGGACTCTTTGTCTTGAATAGATTCTTCCTCTACTATTAATGCCAAAACTTCTTTTGTACCCTTGATGTGGCCCAACTTTGAAGTATTGGGAGCCATACACATGATTGTGGCTACCATTTTGGTAACCATACAACAAACCTTCATGCCTTACAGTGAAATCAGTAATCTGTAAAATAAACAAAGGAAGTTGGTTTTCTTGGAGCATTTACCTTGCTCTGTATTGCTGTCCTCATAGCTGCTGGTGTATTCATTAATTTTCTTTGACTACCTTTTTACTAAGGGACTTTTGAACCAGTGTTTGCTCTAAAGCCATCTGTTTGTTGCATCAGTATTTGGGGTGGGGGTGGGCCATTGCCGTCATTCTTGGTTTCAAACAGTGTGCAAACCAGCATCACAGTTTAAGTGTAGGATACTTAAAATTAATATATTTAAAAATGCTTTATTCTCTTCTTAAATAAAGAAAAAAGAAACACCAGTATTCTGAACTCTGAAATTGCCTGTATATATTTCTTTGCATTCCAGAAACATGCTTGTTTGCTTTGAATTTGCAACATGATTTAGGTCAGGAAAATGCTTTAGGCATGATAGAAAATGGAGGAAATACAACATAATGGACATATTGCATTTATTATTTATTACATAACAGATATTTCCTGCATCTGTAAGAAAAGGATTCACCCTCTGTATTATTAAAAAGCAGCCCTTTACACACATAGATATTCTGAATGATCCAAAGGCTAGAAACATTTTTAAACATTTTTGCAAATATCAGCTTTGATTTTTTTTTAAACAGGCTCCAGAGTAATTATGCAAGCAAGAACATATTAACACAGCTTACTAAAGGAACAGCTGTGCCACATTGTCAGTTAGGACAGCAAAATGCTGAGAGCATCATATCTTTGTCCAAAAATAATACTAGCTTTATTATGTACATAATCTATTGAATTTGCTTTTATACACACGTGTGTGTGCCCACACACATCTTCCTCCTCCTATACTGTATCATCTTACTAAGGCTTCCTGGCATATTACCAATGAGCTTAATCCTCAAGATTAAAATTAAAATTTGACATCAGTTGAAATGGGAGAGAGAGTGAACAAATTCCATATGTTCTCAATCAGAATTCATTTGGGTATACCAAATTATTAAGTGACATTTTGATGGAAAGGGGAACTAGGAGTGAGTAATATATTCACTTTGTGGAAATACTGTACCTGTCACTACTAAACTACAACTTGCCACTTTTTTCATTGTTGCCAAAAATTTCACTTGCCACAACCCTTATGCATGAACAACTTACAGTCATCTGAGGTCACCTCCTCCAAAATACAACTGTATGATCAGACATTTCATTTACATGCCCAAACTGTTCTACCTGCCTTCCATACTATCAGTCAAATCTATCTCTTTTTCTAATAACCATAGGCTCTACTTGCATCCTGTGACAGCCTTTGTTTTGTGAAAGAAGAAAAGAGTATGTAACAGCAGCTGCTGATAAATCAGCCCATTTGCCTAACCTAGAGTGCATGTGTCTGTGTACATGTATATAAAATGAGTCTTTCTGATAGGAGCGTAAGAAGCCTGATAATTTCTCATGCTATGACATCCATGCCCTGTCGAACTGTTAAGGACAAATAAGGTAAATAGAGCTTCTCAAGTGCAAGCATCACCTATGGAATTAAATCGCACTTTGGAAGCATTCAAAGAGACATATCCAAAATAGTGAAAAAGCACACTTAATGCAGTTCTCTACATGGAAGTAAATACAAGGAGCAAATATGAGATTGGCTTGCTGCCACTAGCTATCCTAATGAAAATGTTAATCTAGCGGAATCAGATCTCAAGCCTGAGCTACATCTCTGCTCTACCAGAGCATCCTTTGAATACCAAAAGATTCAGTAAATGGTGGCAAAGCTGTAAGATCTTTTTCTTGTTGTCTATACATTTTGGTGAAAGAAAAATTATGATATTGAAGTTAAAAGAACTATTTAATTAGCAAATCTGGTTTGATCTGAACTTTACTGAAAAACATGGCATTTATATGTAAATCAATATACACAAACATATACCAGTATTACGGTTTGATTTGGGCTTTTATTTCTAAGAACATTATGGAATTTATATGGAAATTAAACTGATACCAGCATAAACCAATCTTGCACTGCTACAACACAATCACCACACAAGTGTTCATAGATAGCCATGACAGTATCTTGAAAAATTTGAATTGTCTTCACCTTCCCTAAACTGCTGGGGTTGGTGTATTCCCAAAAATAAGATACTTTCACTATGTTCATGGGGTCTAGGAGATACTGGATGGGAAGTCCAATAAAACAATGCATACACATTTAGCAATGCAGTTGCTACTGTCTTAAATCATCCTCCCTAGTGATGTCCTTGGCCATACTTACAAAGAGATATTATAGCAAGAGTAAACTTCAAATTTGATACTTTCCACACTCCCAAGGAATTAAGGGGACCTTCAGTAGTTCAGTTTTCTTCTGATGAAGTTTTTCCCCTTATTTGGAAATTAGAATTGTTTTAAAAGAAAACTTTTATTAACGCTTATGCCAAACTAGAGATGTTCTGCTGTATAAATGTTTTAAAGATAACAGTACGTCTTCACATAAATCTTTTGAATATAGATATAACAGCTTTGTGTTGAACATGAACATTTTCTCTTTTCATAGCATTCTCTCTCTGTGTTAACAGGGCTTATTCCCTTGTAAGAGTTTTTAGGATTGAAACCTTAATCTCTTTGGCAGCTGAAATTGACCAGAATTCAGTTTCCATCTGTTAACATACTTCACAAACCCAATCTGATGCCTGCATGCTTGCTGAAAAATTAATCCAATAGACCTTGGAGGAGCTTCTTATTCTTAATTGGGATATTTTTTTTTAAAAAACCATGCACAATAGGGTTTACTTTCTGGCAAAGATACTTAAGAGACCAGCTGGGTAAATGTTTCTTCAAAAATTGCACAGGAACACTTGAAATCAGAGCTAAAATACACAGAAGCAAACGGATACTTTTTCAGTTGGCTTTAACCATTCATTAGTGATTATTTGGAGCTGACAAATATTTTTAATTGTCCCAGCGTGACTATGTAAACTGCTGGGTGACCTTGGGTCAGTCACACTCTCTCAGCCTCAGAGGATGGCAATGGCAAAACCTCTGAACAAGTCTTGCCAAGAATACCCTGTGATAGGTTTGCCTTAGGGTTGCCATAAATTGGAAACTGCTTGAAGGCACATAACGCCAGCAATAGTGTCACTTATCTCAGCCACCCATGTGGATGATTTGGGAGTTTTCTGGATTTTGGAATTCCAGGTAACCTCTACATCACATATGGCTATGGATGGGCCAACCTCCTCCCCGTGTTTTGGAGTCAATGCTGTACAATACAGTATATGCAAAGGGGGCTTGTAGCACTCTTGAGGCCAAATGTTGGTAGCATTGCAGACTTTAGTCTGCGTCCTTAGATGCACAGCGGAAGTAGACTGAAGCCTAGGAAAGCTTATGCTACCAACTTCATTCTTTCACTTAGTCTCAATGGTGCTATAAGATCACTTTGCATACTGTACTGATTTTCCAGACTAAAACAGCTAGGTCTGTGAATTCTACCACTAGGGAAAGCAATATAATACCCTATTTCCTCTAAGGTTGCATCCGCACTGCAGAAATAATCCAGGTTGACACCTCTTTACCTGCAATGACCAAATGCTATGGAATTCTGAGAACTGTAGTTTCTTGGGGCACCAGAAATACCACTTTACCTGCCAGAGCTGAATGCTATGGAACTCTGGGAAGTGTAGTTTGTTAGGGCACGGTTTGGCACCGCTTTAACTTGTTGTCTGGCTCTTTGCTATGGAATTCTGGGAGTTGGAGAATTCCATAGCCCTGAGCCAGAAAAGAGTTAAAGCGGTGCCAAACCGGGTTATTTCTCCAGTGTGGAAGCAGCCCAGGTTAAAGTGCTGCCAGACTGGATTATGTCTGCAGTATGTATGCAGCCCAGAAGAGAGAGGGGGACCTATTTTGCCCCGGAACCTCAAAGGCCGGGTGCCGTTTTCCAGCCGGACTCCTGACAAAGGGACCAGAGCACTCAAGATGGCGGCGTCCGCTCTGCGCTGCTTCTTCCGAACGCCGGTGCAACGGTTCCTCTCTCCCGAAGCGCGGAGGGGTTTCCAGGGCCGGGGCCTCTTTTCTGGCCGCTCCGCCTCTGGCTCCGAGTTCCGGAGCGAATACAGCTTAGACAAACTTTATCCTCCGCAACGAAAAGGAAGCGAGGGCACCAAGGTTGGGATGCCAAGATGGAGGAGGGGAGAAGGGGGGAAGAAATAGGAGGGCGCACATAGACCTTACAAAGCTCAGGGTGACCAGAGGAGAGGACGAAATGTAGGATAGTCAAGAAGAATGGTGGGCATAACCAACTAAAAGACAACTGCACTAATGGACAGGATGTAGGGCATTCGAGAATAATGGAGGACATGGCCAATTAAAAGCCAGCTCCATCCATATTAACCTATATTAATTTCCTATGGTTTACTTACAGCTACATTATGTATACTGTATTTTATTATGTGGTGGTTATCTGCCTTCAAGTCATTTCTGACTTATGGCGACCCTGAGGAGAACCTATCTTGGGCCTTTTCCTGCCAAGTTTCTTCTATTCCCATGCCCTGAGGCTGAGAGAATGTGACTTGCCCAAGACCATCCAGTGAGTTTCCATGTTGAGTCTGGTCTCCAAAGCCCTAGTCCAGCATTCAAACCACTTCACCACACTGGGTCTCCCTTTTTTTTAATGTACTCAACTGTATTTTTCAGATGAACATACCTTCATTAAAATACCTTGATGGCTTGCAATATAGGTTTAAGATTGTGCTTTACCAGCAACAGACCCTTGACTGAATCTACATTTAAATTATTCCTTTCATTTGTCCATTGTGCTGAAATTAAAAGCAAAAACACCTTTCAGTTTTGGCATTGTGTCCTCAAGCAGCCCATTGCCTGACAGGTATATATTTAAATAGGGAGTGGGAGGAATAAAAGCATGTTGTTCTCTGCATAATTTAGACCCGAGAGTTGGTAGTATGTTTAAAAGTGGAAGTGCTGGTGTCAAATTGTAGCTACAGGGAGATCTTTATTATTTCCTTTGACAGATAATTTTCACTTCTGCCCCAGGAATGTTAAAATGTCATCTCAGTGGGAACTGGAAATTGATATACGAATTACAGACGATATGATGTATGTCTTTGAATTTTTATATCTCTGTGGGTAGTAGGAACCAGAAGAGTTATGAGGAATGAAAGGATGCCACTGTTAATACAACAGTGCTAGAGTTTTACTTTTTCAGTATAACACCCAGAAGTCTCCAATCTGTCAAGGCTGGTAGATTCTGGGAATTAAAAGCAAAAAGTAACTTTACCAAGCTGTAACTGTCTAGGACAGAGAAGTGAGGCTTAAGAGCAGGGTATACACTATAAGCATGAAATAAGTGTTAAGGAAAGTTTACATTACAATTTTGCATGCTGAAATAATGGATTGCCTCTTTGAAGGTTTTAACATAATGAACTGCAGTGGCCCCTTGGTATCCTTTGAGGTTTGGTTCCACGACCCTCGTGGATACTAAAATCTGTGGATGTTCAAGTCCCATTAAATACAATGGCATACTGAAATGGTGTACCTTAGATAAAATGGCAAAAATCAAGGTTTGTTTTTAGGAAATTAATACATTTTTAAAAAATATTTACAAGCCACGGATGCTTGAATCCGTGGATAAAGTCTCCATGGATATGGAGGGTTGACTGTAATTCTGTGAATGCTTAACGGTCTCAGCAATTTGTTGTTTCTTGTTACTTGAAGGTTTTCTAGAATCTGATGATATACAGGCAGAAGTCAGCTAGAAAGTAATCTCATTATTCACTGCACTGAAAAATTGGCCATATATATGGTCTCTGAGAAGTCAAAGATACGGGACATGAATAAACTGAGTACCAATGAATCTAGTTGCTGTATAGAGTAAAATGTGAAAGCAACAGACTCTGGTAGTGATCTTGTTATTTAAAAAATCTAGTGCTATGGCTGTTTCTTAATTGTGTGCTGAGAGGCTAATTTAATACAAAGGTTTTGCAATTGTAGTAAGCTTCAGTGCTCAGTTCTGTACATCTCTTTGTTACAGGATGGAGCAAAGCAGACTGTCCCTGATATTCCTGTGGGTGAGTATAAAACATATATCCAGTGTAATTTGTTTAGGCATTTCATTCATTTTGTTTGTCTGTATATGTGAATTCCTATGCAGGCTATCTTGGAATTAAGTAGTACTAAACTTAATTGAATTTATATTGTGGTTAAATACACACTGTGAATCACTTAAATAGTATTTTAACAGAAGGTTGAATAACTGGAAAAGGAGCTGCACGTAAGATTAGCAAACAGTTAGCAAAATGCCATGGTGTAATCCACATGGTAGCAACAGAAATATATTTGCAAAAGGGTAGGATATTAAAGTACTGTAATAGGAACAATGACCTTCCCTGCACAGTTTATCCTGTCTCCCTGGAAACTAGCCACAGCCAGTCTATATCTTTTTCTGTCTATATAGTCTTCTTTCTGGCTTCTCTCACCTAATTGAACACAGTGCCTAAAAAGGGTGCAAAAATTGTTTTTCTATAAAACATACAAACAACTTGCATTTCTGGACATTAGATCTGCTCCCTGATCTAACACAATCAACCATTTCCAAAAACTTTGTACAGACAGCATTAAACACTAATCCCATCTAAGTGTATGGAAATACAATAATACAGAGATCTGCCAAAGTTCACTCCTCAAGCTTCTATTATTATTATTATTTTACTTTAAGATCGGCTTGCACCATCCTTAAACAACCCTCTCCAGGATTGCCAACCTTCAGATCAATCCACTGAACTGTTCTCAGAGTATAAGCCATAAAACTGTTACTTGATTTTTTCTCAAAAGAGCAGAACACAATACATCCAGTTTACTCTTAATGCAAGGGTGCAAGCATAGCCCTATAATCAGAACAATCCTAGAAATGGGAACTATCATCATACTTCAAGTTATCTGTTCCAAGCCATAAGCTCAATTAAATTTATGTGGATCCTTTTTTCTTCTATATATACATCAAAACATTAAGTGTATATTTTTCAGTAATTCTGTTTGCTCTTGTTGTTGTTATTTGTTTTCCAGATCGTGTGTCCATATCCTATTGCCGGAGTGGTGGTCCAGGAGGTCAGAATGTTAATAAAGGTATGAATTTTATCAAAGCAGATAGGGAAAAGAGTAAATACATTTCAGTCCTATGCATCTTCATATGGATTTAGATTATGGTGCCTTGTAACAAGGCCAGCTAACTGTTTGTGGCAACAACATTGGTGAATTGGAGGTCCAGAGCTATGGCTTGGATGAGGAGTAGTAATATCTTTCTTTGTTTTATATTCAGTGAATACTAAGGCAGAAGTCCGATTCCATTTGGCATCAGCAGACTGGATTGCAGAAGATGTACGGGAGAAAATGGCAGTGATGGTAATTTTCCATACTTGCCTTTTTGTTTCTAAGTACTTCAAAAGTAGGAAACATACAAGGAAGCGTTCTCCACATGGACTATGGAACAGAATATAAATGGATACATAAGAGTAGAATATCAAAATGATAGTCTGTCAACAGAAGGCCTATAGGATATTTTATGTTTTGTTCGTAGGCTTTTCTGCTCCCAGACTGAGTATGCACTGACTATGATAGCTAGCCTGCCAACATGACAGTGACATTTCTCTAGTTGTGGCTTTGTGTGAGCGTATATGAGGCTTTGTCTGTTAACTTCATCTAGTTCCTTGTAAACTGTCTGAATCAAATGCCTCAATAAAGAAAGACAATGAAATACTAAGCTTTTAACTAAGAATAATTTATTTATTTCTGTAGCATTTCAGTATGTAAAGTGGACTGTAATCTTTATCTCATGTTTCATTGTGCATTGCGATTATTCTATGGATAGAAAACCTTTGGCCTTTCAATTTTTGCTAGGCTGCAACTCCCACTAGTCCCTTCCCAACGTACGTAGCTAAAGGTCAGGATGATGGAGGTTATAGCCCAAGATTTCCTTCATCTCTACAAATGAATGAATGAAGCTTTGTATGTTTTCTTAATTTGCATATGTCTTCATTGTAAAAAAAATTATCCTACCCCATTATGAAATTTGAATTCTTCTACTACCCTCACCACCATAAACACAAACAGATTATTTGGTAAGGTAGTAGAGGCCCTAGTACTGTAGAGATGTTGAGAGCATAGACACAAAACACCTAGTGCCTTTATTATCTCTTGATTCGGAATCTCAGAATTGTTGTCTGCTGAATCCTAATACAGTCGGCCCTTCTTATACACAGATTTTTTTTACACAAATTCAAGTATCCACGGTTTGAAAATGTTCCAAAAAAGTATAAATTTCAAATATCAAACCTTGATTTTCCATTGTTATAAGGGACACCATTTTGCTATGTCATTATATTTAATGGGACTTGAGCATACACGGATTTTGTTATACACGGGGGATCTTGGAACCAAACCCCAATGTATAACAAGGGTCCACTGTACTGATATTGTTCTAATCTTGATACTCTGTCAGAAACTTGTGACATTCTGCAAAAGTTCCTGGTTGCAGGACTATGATACCTGTTCTCTCTTTCCTAAGCCTCATGAATGAGGTACCCTTTTATTACAGAGTAGTCTGAGTTGAATGCAGTAACAATACACAGACTTCATTTAAGCATCTGATATTGCCAAAGAGAGAGCTTAACCTTGCTTAGATATTAAAGGCAAGCACAGATGTAACAGAATCTCCATAGTAATTATGTTTTCTTTCTCAGCAAAAGAATAAGATCAATAAATTGGGGGAGCTCATAGTCACTTCTGAAATGAGTCGCTATCAGATGAGGAATTTGGCAGACTGCTTGCAAAAAATCAGAGATATGATTGTACAAGCCACAGCAACACCTGAAGTTCCATCCAGAGAGACTTCAGAGATGCTCATAGCAAGGTATGAGTAAGACACTCAGATAACATTTCAGCATCTGTTTGCAGCAGTAACAGACAATTTATGCATACTTCAGTATTACCTGTGATGGTTACTTAGAATATGATGGAATCACTTGTAATTATTAGCTTGTAACATGTAATTCTTAGCTGAGGCCACCAGCTTCTTGTCTTTTTCTGTCCAGCATGCATCACACAATCATATTAAATATAAACAACTGACCTGAATTTAGGACATCCTAACAACATAGCTCCAAAGATATGCCTGGTTTTGTTTTTCTTTTTTCCCTCCATTTACTTTAATTCCAGTTAGGAAAGCATAGACAGTTTTTATTTGTTGATTTAGGGCAGTACCCTGAGGATCAACATGAAAACTCCAAACTGACCAGCTAAAACCAGGGATTATTCTAGATGGCTGCTACCAGAAATGTTATTGAAACACCAAACTGATTAGTGGACTAACTAAAACCAGTGATTCTTCCAGATAGCTATCACCAGAAATATTATATTCAAAGCTGTCTGTGGCTGCATTCACACTGCAAAAATCATCCAGTTTGATACCACTTCAACTGCCATGGCTCAATGCTGTGGGATTCTGAGAATTATGGTTTGTTGTGGCACTGGAGCTCTTTAACAGGAAAGGCTAAGTACAGTATCTCAAAAAACTACAGTTCCCAGAATTCTATACCATTGAGCCATGGCAGTTAAAATGGTGTCAAACTTGATTATTTCCTCAGGCAGATGCAGCCCGTGTGTCACACTCCTTTTTAATCTCAGTTCTGTGCTTGATCACAGCTCTCTTCAAATTACCTTTGCTTTTTACCTCTATTAAATAATAGAAAAATCTGTCATTTCTGTATAGCTTGTTAACAAAGTTTTCAGCTCGAATGTTTTTTCTGGAGAATTAGGTGGGTGCCCTTAATAGAGTTTTCATATTTAAAATGTAAAGGTTTTTTTTTTCAGTGTAACTAGTGTCATCTTGGGAGATGGGGCTAATCAACATTCCAATAGGCTTGTGGAGGAAATTTAATACATGCAATCCTGAAGGGGGAAAAATCTCTTCTGAAGATGCTGTTTGCATTGGGAAAAAACTCCCCTATTGTTTTAAGAAAAACCCACATCAAATACAAGTTCACCTTTCTGCTGTGACATTTTTGTTTATTTTGGTAAAAGCCAGTATATAAGAACCATGCAGATCTAAAATTGAGGGCACCCTTGTATGTCCTAGTAGACATCTGGTATTCAGATATGCCTTCCTGCACTAGAGATGTGATATTTTTATTATTTAAGAAAAGTTATTGCTTTTTAAGGACATAGCACTTGCATAAAACATAGTGGAGACTGATTCTTTGGGAATCTTTGGGGCTTTTTGGAACAGGATAATTTGGCAACCTAGCATTTTGCTGTGTTGTTAAAATTTAATTTTCTCTTAGGTATAAATGTTTCATAACAACACAGGTAGATACTGGAGTGTGCCATTTTCTATTTCTGTTTGGTTTTAGGGTGGAGAAAATGAACCGTGAACGTCTTCGACAGAAAAAAAATCATTCTTCTCTAAAGCAAAGCAGACGTGTGGACTTTGACTGAACGTATGGGGAAGAGCATGCTGGGATGCATTGCTGGGACTCTTTTCTTTCTTTGGATTGCAAAAAGAAAACAATTTTTTATGCGTTCTCTATGTAATTAAAGTAAAACTGGCCCCAGAGCATCTGTTTGTTTTTATTTAATAAAACGGGCATTAAGATTTTAATAAAACATAAGACCACTGGTAAAATAATGAAGATACTATCCTACCTGCTGCTGAATTTAATCAACCCAACGGATAGTGATTACAATGATTAGTTTTCATATCATCCTTGCTCACTAGTACAGTATTGGTTTTGTTCATTTTTAAACTGTCATTTTCCATTGTACACAACTGTACACCCTTCCTGTTCTTTTTTCACCCACATTCAGCTTGTCTGTGTGTACAGAATGGAATTTGGTACAAAGTTGAGGATATGAAGAGCTGATGCTGCAATTAGGAAAAGTTTTCATCCTCCTACTGTTGAAGAAGCATTTAAAAATATATATAGATATGTATCCTGAAAGCTCCAAAAATGAAAGGGACCTCTTCCTTTGGCATGCTTATATATACCCATCTTTTCTTTCATATGTCTTCTAGCAGTTGGCCTGTTGCTATTTGGGGGCTTTCATTTATCTCCTCACAAATGGAAAAATAGACTACTGCTTCAGGCTATCTTTACATACCTAGCGTCTTCTGGAGCTCTTTGGGTGTACAAGTTATTCCTGTTGGACTTGCTGAGCCACAAAGCTATGATCTGCCCACACTGCTTTCCTCCACATATCCTCAATGACAGTTGACCCCTTGGCTTCTCTACAGCACTGTGGAAAAAGGAGAAAATTGATATATGTTTGTTTCCCAATACACATATTGAGGGTGCTAGTATGCTATAATTCTGCCACTCTAACAATTAGGTTAAATTATTAAATAATTAGATTCTTTAAAAAGAAAGAAAGAGTGGTACCTTAGCAGTTTAATGGTTAAAGTAGCTCCTTTCCCACATGGTCTATCAGTGGTCCCCAAACTGTGCTCTTTAAGGGATTTTGGCTTCAGCTCCCAGAATCCCAAAATATTAGCCAACATGCCTGACAAAATTTTAAAAGGCATGGTTTGAGGACCACTGGTCTAGATGATGGGACATCTTACATTATTTGGAATGAAGACAGAATTGTGCTCTCTGCCTTACTTGGGCAACATATACCAGACTGTCCAGATGTCTTGACAGTCTGTAATTCTCAGCTGTTGCTGAACACAAGGCTGTAACAGGACATTAATGGAAAATATCTACTCCCTAGAAGTTAGATGCTGCCATTCTGGTGCAATTCTGGGCCTAGAGAAAACCAATTATAATGTTTAAAAATGTGCATTCTGCAGCCTGTATTATATTATGATGGTTCTA
>NC_056523.1:139762063-139800926 GCF_019175285.1 Sceloporus undulatus | reverse complement strand
ACACAAAATAGAATATGCTTTACTACCATTAAAATTAATGGTTGTATTAGAAATCATGTGAAAAGCAAAAAGCTCCCCTGAATGTAGAATAATTCTGTGTATTATATGGATAATTATTTGGATGATAAATGTTGCCCAAATAAGGCAGAGAACAGAATTCTCTCTTCATTCCAAAGCATGTAGGAAACAGGTTATGGCTGACATGAAGAACAAGGAGGCCTTCAGTGGTATAGCAGAAAGAGAATGCAACTTGGCAAGCCTTTCAGGGCAGAAGTGACAATAGCATGGTGTCAAAGAGCCTACATAATTGATTCTCCTTCCTTTCTCTGACATGAAGTTGATATTGAGGATTTGAAAATTTTACTATTGCTTTTGTCAACACAGCAGCCAGAAAATAACCAAACAAATAACATGATGTTTCTACTTCATTCTTAAAAGTGAAACGATCACACATTTTTGTAAGCTTATTTGCATTTTTAGTTAAAAGCTAAAGGTGGCATTTTCACTGACTGGTGACTATTGATCAGGGCTCAGCATGTTCTACCATAAGAGCTTATGCAATCCGAAGTAAGCACATTGAGTTCAATGAGGTTTATTCCTAGATAGGGAACAGTCTTCGCGATTGTGTCCTGGAAACTTATTTGATTATATTGCTGCCTTGTTTGTGAGCGTTTCTTATAAGGTTGCTTTTCACGAGAGTGTTATGTCCTTTGAGCCTAAATAATGGAAAAGCAAGAGAGAAATTTCTCCTTGGGTCATGAGTATGGCTTCTGTTTGACTGCTTACCTCTTGGAACTGCTATCAGTTTCTGCACTTCAATATATATCACTACAAGCTGATTGGAGCTAATGAGGTTCTTTAGATAGAGAGAGGAATCCTAGGGTTTATCTGCATGCAAAGATACTTGATCCAATCAAAAATCCACCAAACTGATACCCTTATTGGCCAACCAAAATGCACAATATAGACGTTGCAAGCTTTTGAAGCTTCACTGGCTTTATCAGGCAAGGTGTTACAAACCAAACGGGAGAAAAAATTGAAGATGTTAGTCATAGGCCTGCATTTTGTGTTTCTCTTCTTAAGATGGTATGGAGGGAGGGACATACAGTATCTTGCAAGTTGGCACCTCCTCTTTCTGGCCATGTGGCAACTGGGAGATTCTCAAAGTCCAGGAAATTTAACATCCATTTGCATCACAACAAAGACACTTCCTTTGCAATCCAATATGTCTCCATCCTTGTAAGGCCACATTCTTTGTTAGGCAGAGGGTGCTGGATTTCTCAAGAAGCCTTCATGCTTTTGCATCAGGAAAAATTTAGGTGTTGCTGATGTAAAATGCTAATCAAGTCCAAATTTAAGAAGAAGAAAAATTGATGTACCTCTGTTGGAGGTCGAAACCTCAAGTAGAAAAGTCCCGTACAGTGGTACCCCGGGATACGAAAGCACCGCGTTACGAAATTTCCGGGATACGAAAAAATCCCATAGGAAAAAACTGTTCCGGGTTACGTTTTTTTTTTTTTCGGCTTACGAAAAAAATTTTTGGTGCTTTTCGGCGCTTTTTCGCACGAAATCGCGGCTTCCAGCGCTAGCGCCTATGGCTTTTTCGGGTTGCGAAAGATTTCGGGTTACGAAGGGCGCCGCGGAACGAATTAATTTCGTAACCCGAGGTACCACTGTATTTGAGTTCTGACAGCCATGCTGTGGAAGTGTCTTTAAAATCTTTAAAAGCCATGCACCACCCCAATGACACCTCTAGCCATGGCACTGACAGTAGAATTAGAATGCTAGAATGATATGTAGTGTGAAATTCAAGGGCTGCATGATTCCCAGCATTTTTCTGGAAGAAGTGGAAGGATACTACAGCAAACAGAGATTTTTGCAGCTCAGATCCGGGGTGACTCCTGGTTCAGCTATGCGAATTCATGTTATAACGTGAATGTTTTATCAAACCTGGTTGCCCTTCTGTTGCTCTTCCAAATCGAGGGGGAATCGAATCCAAGGCAAGTCACGTGATGCAGATTCAAGCAAAGCGGAGTGAGTGTACATTATATTACCACACCGGTGGGATTGAACGATTTGAATCAGCACCCTTGCGCATGCTCAGTGGGGGTCTGAACGCATCGTGACCTTGTATGTTTCTGGGTGAAAAAGGGCGCAAATTCTTGTTCCCTGCTTCGCGTAATTGCGTGAATATTTGCCTTGTGAATTTTTGTGTGTCTTCTTCATCCCCCTTTTTTATTTTCCCTTCCATTTCAGCAATTTCAACACACACACAGATAGACAGATAGATATACATATCTGTATCATGCACATACACACATCTATATAGTCCAAAAAAATGAGTTGCCCTACAAACACACCTCCTCCTCCAACATAGCGGCTAAGAAGTGCACCTGAGGGGGATAGGAAATGGAAGAAAACCATAGCGCCCCCCCTCCCAACTGCAGACAGGAGGTATAGGAAGCCCAAAGTGAAAAACAGGGTCCTGCCCAGTTCACATTGTAACGTGAAAATGTTTTAAAAGTGCATAACCCCCAGGAAAGGTTTCAGTCTTATCTCAGCGACAATGGAGCAAACAACGCCCCCCACCCTCGGTTTCCCTGAAAGTGAAAGGACCACCGAAAGGAAATGGGGGAAAATTTCAGCGCCACATCATGGGAAATTTGCAACCCGGGAGGTTTGCAGTGGTGTACCAGAGCAGAAGCAAAGTTGCATTCCACACCAGACCAATTCAGAGTGAAATCGAAGTGAGCTTGAAGGTGAATTCTGTGAATTTACTTTTTCCCCAAATTCATCAAAATGAGGGGTCACTTTGGATTCACTGCAGAAGCGCCATGGAAGGAGCTCCCATAGAAAGGAATCGTGTCTGATAACACATTCATGTTATGACATGAATTCGCATCGTGGATGCGCAGTCACGTCGGATCTGAGCTGCAAAACCCCCCCCCCCAAAAAAAACCTCCATGTGATCAACACCTTGGACATAAGATCAGTAGGAGTTAACAGGGGAAATGACTGGGGAGAGAGGCTTGTCATTTTGACTTTTCTTCCTAGATCTAGTTTGGTGCTTTGGGAACCAGAAATGGCTCCCACCAGAGCAAGCCCCGAAAGTTGCCAAAGTATAGTTTCCTCAGAATTCAGTAGGAATCATTTGGTGGAAATAAGGAGACGGGACAATTCCTTGACACACCTTTTTTTTTTTTTAAAGTACAAGCTGGTTATAATTTATAATCAGTAGTGTTATAACAAAACAAGTGATACGCTAAAATATAATTCAGTCAATTAAAACATTTTACCAGAGACACAGCAATAAAATGGCAGCAAGATTGATGAATCTTTAAAAGCCATTTGAAACAAATTGGTTTTTGAAACCTTTTATAATATTGCAGCTGAGGGCATCAGCTGTATATCCCTTGGGAAGAAACTGCACATGGCGTTGGAGACTCCTAAAACAGCTTTTCTTTCGTTGTTACCAATCTAACTGATCTTAAAGAATATCCAATTAATTAACTCTTGTACAAAGGGATGCTGACAAGTTCTCAGCCCAACCCATTTCCCAAAATCTGAGTGTTATTTTGACACTGTAGCTTGGAAAGTTGGACACTGGCTTGGACACTGTAGGTTGCCAATTACTTAGGTCTTATGGTCATTTTCTAATAAAAAACAACAATAAAATAAAACAGTATGCAAAGGATCTTGTAGCACTTTTGAGACCAACTGAAAGAAGGAAGTTGAATCTACTAAAGCACATGCTACCAACTTCGTTTTCCTCCTGATCTTCCAGACTAACACAGCTATGTCTTTAAATAAAATAAATGACTTTTTAAAAAAAATCTAGATATTTTAACTAAACACAGTAACTGCTGAATGCCACCAGATGGCATTACGGACCAAGCTTAAGGGAAAACTTGTGGCGTTTTATTTTTAATGTGGGAATCATAAAATACATCCGGGGTAGCCGTGTTGGCCATACACAAAATACAACAACATGCAAAATCCACAAAACAACCATATCTTTATTGGGCCAACCAAAAATTAAAAAAAAAACCTTACATCATGCTCAACTGGCTTCTTCACAGGAAAGGTATTAAAAATCATGAAGGAGAAAAAGAATACAAAGTCACAGGCCTAGATTTTGCCAATATGTTGTTTATGTTGTTGTTAGTTAAGTTGGTCTGAAGCAGTGGTTCCCAACCTTTCTAAAGTCGCGACCCTTTAATATAGTCCCTCATGTTGTGGTGACCCAAACCCATGCAATTATTTTCATTGCTACTTCATAACTGTAATTAAATAGGTGTTTTCCAATGGTCTTAGGCGACCCCCATGAAAGGGTCATTTGACCCCCAAAGGGGTCCCGACCCACAGATTGGGAACCACTGGTCTGAAGGGATATCAGTGCAGGCAGAGGCCACACTTCTCTCTCTGGCATTGTGGGCTCTGGATGATAAAAGAGCTTTAAAATCCAGGCAATAAAATTTCAACTCCATTAGCAATAGAAAAATTCACTTTCCTTGAGATCCAGTTGGTTTTGAACTGGATGAGGCTACCCATCCTTTTCTTAGGTAGAGAACAAAGAATTCCTCAAGAAGCCTCTGTACTATTGCATCTGGAAAAACATTTAGGTGCTGTATAGGTTTGTTGTTAACTGCAGTCAAATAAACTTTGTATTATGGTGCCACCATGAACGAAAATCTCCAAATCACCCTGCTCAGGTCTTGCAGACTCAGAGCTGTGCTTCCTTGGTTGAGTCTATCCATCTGGAACGCAGTCTTCCTCTTTTCCTACTGTCTTCTATTGTATCAAGCATTATTGTATTTTCTAGTGAGTCATGTCTTCTCATGATATGTCCCAAGTATGACAGTCTCAGCTTAGTCATCTTGGTTTCTAAGGAGAGTTTAGGCTTGATTTGCTCTGGGAACCATTTATTTCTCTTTTTAGCAGCCTGTAGTATTCTTAGAACTCATACACCTTCCTTCTACCTCTACTCCTTCCCTCTTTCTACCTACGATATACTCATAAGAGGAGTGAGAGAGTAATGAGAGAGAAACTAGAAGGAAATAAGTGCGTAAGGTAAGAGATTTTTGGATAGAAAGGAACAGAACAGTTAAGTTAACAGGAAAGAAAAAGAAATGAACATAGCATTTCTTCAAGAGTAATGTAGTAAATGAATGTATAGTAACATAGTAAATATTAGTATAGCAAATATATGTTTTAGATATATGTTAACTAAAGAGTGTTTATGTTAATTTACTTTCTTTTTTCCATATTTTCTATATGTGTCTTAATTCTATGTGTGCATATAGATGTTGATGTATATGCATCTGCATGTCTTTTTATGTTTAATAAATTAATTTAAAACAAAAAAAGAACTCTTCTCCAGCCCCACATTTCAAATGATTTTATTTTCTTCCCATCAACTTTCTTCCCCATCTAGCTTTCATAACCTTACACAGAAATAGAAAATACGATGACATGGCCAATCTTAAATTGTTTAGTTCTTTGATGAGCTGCCCTTCCAAGTCTTAGAGTCTTTTTCTGATTCCTTGACTGTAGCCTCCAAGTCAAGATATGGGAATTCTTGAACAATTTCCATGTCTCCATTGTCCACTTTAAAGTGATGTAAATTGTTTGTTTGTTTAAATGTTCCCCTGTAAACCTACATTTGCACTTTCTTCCTTGGCTTTCTTCAGTAATTATTCCGAGTCTTCTGTTATTTTCTGCGAGGGGTATGGTGTCATCTGTATATCTTAAATTGCAGATTTGTTGTTGTTGTTGTCGTGTGCCTCCAAGTCTTCTTTTTTTTAACTAATGTCACTCCTATCACAGTTTTCTTGGCAAGTTTCTTCAGAAGGGGTTTGCCATTGCCATCCTCTGAGGCTGAGAGAGTGTGACTTATTGCCCAAGGTTGTGGGTTGTAGTGCTCCAGACCCTAATCTTTGGAGGGAAAATTCAAAGCTATATCCATGGTGTTAGTCTGTTGAGTCAGTATGTAGAGATCTTGTAGCACCTTTGGGACTCACTGAAAGAAAGAGGTTGGCAGCAGGAGCTTCCATAGACTTCAGCCTACTTCCTCAGATAGTCCAAATGCACCTGAGGAAATAGACTTTGGTCTAGGAAAGCTCCTGCTGCCAACCTCTTTCTTTCAGTGAGTCTCAAAGGTGCTACAAGATCTCTCTACACAGAAGTATAGTAACAAGCAAGTCAGGGTGACCCCAAGTGTCCTGACCGCAAAAGAGGAGGAGGAGGCACCACAAAATGTAGAGCACTCAAGAACAAAATGGAGGACAGGAGCAAATAAAAGCCCCAAACACTCCTAGAAATGTAAGCCCATGCTTTTTTGCCATGCTCAAATTGGAGGGCATTTGGGGGATTCCTCCTGGACAGGAGGCTGGAAAAAATGTAGGACATGACCTGGAAAAGGAGGACCTCTGAAACTGCACTGATGTCAGTCCACTGAAGAGAAGCCTACAGCGTTTGTTATGCAATGCAAAGGGAGTGATGATGGAATACATCTTAAAAGGGGAGGGGGAAAGGGAGCCCCCCCCCCCCCGCCGTGCAAAATAAAGCCCTGACTGCTCTAGAAAGGAGGAAGAAAAGGCCAAGGCAACATGAAGGAAAGAAAAAAAGGTTTCACCCCAGATGGGACTCGAACCCACAATCCCTGGCTTAGGAGGCCAGTGCCTTATCCATTAGGCCACTGGGGCTTGGATAGCAAAGCTGCGCAGGCGGCGCTACTTAACGCTCTCACAGCTGCACTGCTCCCTCTGCCTCTCTCAAAGGCCTTCCACTGGGGCTCACTCACTGCAGGAAACCCGCGCCACGTTTTCTGCCAGCCCTCCATAGCAGAGAATGGCAAATGCTGCCAATAGGAGATCACCTAATCGATCTCCAGATGTTGGACTGCAACTGCCAGCACGGCCCATGGCCATGGACGATGGGCTCTGCAGTCCAGCAACATCTGGGAGCGGACACATCCCTCCGCCTGCTTGGAAATGGATTCATTTCAGGAATGCAAAAGGACAGACAGGGCTGCATCCACACTGCAGAAATAATCCGGGTTGAGACTGTTTTAGCTGCCCTGGCTCAGTGCTAGGGAATTCTGGGAACTGTAGTTTTGTGAGCCATTTAGCCTTCTCTGTCAGAGAGAGCTCTGGTGCCCCAATAAGCTACATTTCCATTCCCAGGATCCCCTAGCACTGAGCCAGGGCAGCTAAAGCGGTATCAAAGTGGATTATTTCTGCAGTGTGTTTTGGACCTTTGATGTAAAACCTGTCTTCATCACCATCCTTGTAGCTGCGCTTAGGCTTTCGAAATGGCACTCTTAATAACCGGTATGAAAATAAATACTAGTCCTAACAAATCACGATAGGAAATGTCATTCCTAATACATGCAAATATATATGTGGGCCTGGTATCATTTGAGTATCTGTGAGGTGGAAGAAGCCCCTTGAGGAGGAGGAGGAGGTGGCACTTGCAACACTCACTTCGCAGAGGGTCTGCTGAATAGAGACAGACATATGGAGATACTATGTGATTTACACATGGAAGAAGACCTGGAAAAGCCAGGGTTTCTGGAGTCATGGCCCTGGGCCTTGAGGGGGAAGCACACTTCTCCTGGCATCCCCTGGACTGAAAACCTTCTGATCAATGGCTGGATGATGAGGCCTTGTCCTGAGGGGGGGGGGCTTGTTTTAAAGTGTATAGTTTATCTTCTTTTTTAAAAAAATGTATTCTAATTTTAAACAAACGATCTGTTTTGATATTGAAATAGTTTGATCCCATTTTAACCATCATGTTTGTTAACTTTGTACTGTATTTTTAGACTGTTTGGTCCTTATTTTGGTGGTGGTGGTGGTGGTGGTGGTGGGGGAAACACAACATCTGTTGTTCTTGTTGTTGCTGTGGATGAGACCTCTCCCAGCCTCCCTTTGCTGCCCTGCTCTGCTCAGGTCCTGCAGACTCCCAGCCATGGCCTCCTTAATAAGAGTCCATCCATCTGGCAAGTGGCCTCCCTCTCTTCCTACTTCCCTCTACCATTCCTAGCATCGTTGCTTTCCCCATTGAATCCTTCCTTCTCATGATGAGTCCGAAGTACAACAGGCTCAGTTTCATCATCCTAATTTCCAGGGAGGTTTCTGGCTTGATCTGTCCAAGAGGCCCATTTGTTTGTCCTTTTGGCTGTCTATGGGATCCTCAGCATCTCCTCCAGCACCACTTCTCAAATGAATGGATTCTCTTCCTATCTTCTTCCTTAACTGTCCAGCTCTCACATGCCTTCATGGAAATAGGGAATATAATAATAATAATAATAATAATAATAATAATAATAATAATATATTTCTATTTCCCACGTCTCCCAATGGATCGAGGCGGGATTACAACCATAAAACAACAATGACATCTAAATTACATGCAACAAAACATTGCTTTAAAAACACAATTCATACAATGGCTTGTATGATTCTGACTTTCATGCTCAGATGCAACAACAAATTATTATTATTATCCAATAACATCAAAAATCCACCAAACAGTAATACCTTTATTGGACCAACCAAAATCCACTGGCTTCTTCAGCTTGCAACATGTATTTTGTGCGTTTTGGTGGGTTTTTGTTCGAAAGATGTATGGTTCAGATTTTAATAAAGGAGTGCAACAAAACGACCCTTTCTTCCACCCCAGATGGGACTCGAACCCACAATCCCTGGCTTAGGAGGCCAGTGCCTTATCCATTAGGCCACTGGGGCCAGATGTGCTCATTCATTCTTTCTTTCTTGCCTCCATTTTGTGCAATGCAGAGGCCCCTTGGTTCTTTCCTTAGCAGCCATATAGATGCAAGCCATTCAAAGCGGTGGCCTTCAGAGCATTCCCTGCAGCAGGGGACTATGCCAAAAGGATCATCATCAAGGGGCACAAATTATTATTAGTAAACTTTATTTACAAAGTACAAGATTAAAACAAAAATTACTGGTCCCTGATATATGGGGTTGCAAAGGGGGGGGGGATATTGTGATTTAATACTTTAAATCACTTTATTTCAATAGTTAAGAATACAAGAGTTTAATTCTATTTTAACACCCACTTCTGTATGTTTTTAATTGCATTGTTGTTGTTTTTAATTTGTAAGCCGCTTTGTATTCCCAATTTTTTTTTTTTTTGAGGGGGGAAGCAGGATGTAAATAAATATAGTGATGATGGTGATTTTTTTTAGATTATGGTTTTCTTCAACTTTTGTATGTTTTAAATTTTAACTTCGTAGTGTTTAAATTACTGTAGGTTATTATTGTTATTATTATTATATTTATTTATATCCTGCCTTTCTCTCAAGGCTGGGACTCAGGGTGGCTTACAACATGGAAAAAAAACAATTTTAATTGTCTTAAAAAATTTTAATATTTTTATTTAATTTTAAATTTAATTATTTTAATTAATTTAATTCATATATCCATTGTCTTTTAAAAATTTGATTTTAATTTAATTTGTTTATTTTATTAATTTAATTCATATTTTCATTGTCTTTTAAATTTTTAATTTAATTTTAAATTTAATTAATTAAATTTTTATTAATTTAATTCATATTTTCATTGTCTTTTTGAATTTTTTTATTTATTTATTTTTATTAATTTAATTCATATTTTCATTGTCTTTTAAAAATTAATTTAAATTTTAATTTAAATAATTTAATTTTTATAAATTAAATTCCTATTTGAATAGTCTTTTTAAAAATGTTGTTTGGATGTGTTTTTTATATTGTGGGCCGCCTTGGGTCCCTTTTTTGGGAGAAAGGCGACATAGAAATAATATTGATGATGATGATGATGATGATGATGATGATGATGATGGGGAGCCAGTGTGAGAGAGCATGGTGCAGTGGCTTGAGCACTGAACAATGAATGACTCTGGAGAGGCGGCTTTGATTCTCTGTTTCTCTGAACAAATCTTGTCAAGAAAACTCCATGACAGGGTCGCCTCAGGGTCACCACAACCAGCTACAAATCCCAGAATTCCACAGCACTGAGCCAAGGCACTTAAAGCGCAGTCAACGCTCTCCCACTGGGCACTAAGAGTTTCCTGTCCTTCTGCATAAAAGAAATTGAATTGGGACCCGCACCCAGCCTTCCCAGTTGCTCTCTCCCAGAGAGAGAAGGGGGCCATCTCCTGGATAATGTCCTTAGAATTAATTTTACCGGACTGAATATTGATTAAAATCCGCTTTCTAATGGAAACCGGCTAAAACGTATCGACCACGAAGGGACTCGAACCCTCAATCTTCTGATCCGAAGTCAGACGCCTTATCCATTAGGCCACGCGGTCACTGGCGGGAAGAGCTGCCCTGCTGGTAAACAGAAAGTATACAACGGGAGGCTTCCAGGGGGTTTTGGAGGGAAAAGAAGAAGGAAGCTCCTCTGGAGCCATTTAAATCCTCTTAAACTGATGTGCGTTTTAATTGTTTGTTAATTATTGTTTCTTACCTTTCCCACAGGGAAAGGCGGTTAACAAATAATAATAATAATAACAATAACAATTCACAACAACAATTGCAATAACAGTTATAATACTAATTTATATTTATTTTCATTAAATACACAACTACTATAATAATAATAATTCACAACAATAATAGTTATAATAATAATTTATAATTAAATTAAATTTATTTTATAAATAATGATTTATAATAAAGATAATTTATAATAAAGTAAAGTAAAGGCCATCTTGACTCCGTCACCACTGCAGAAATAATCCAGATTGACACTGTTTTAAGAGCCATGGCTCAATGCTGTGGAATTCTGGGATTTGTGGCACTAGAGCTCTCTGACAGAGAAGGCTAAATGCCTCACAAAACTACAAATACCAGAATTCCACAGCATTGAGCCATGGCTATTAAAACAGTGTCAAACTGGGTTATTTCTGCAGTGTGGATGCAGCCTAAAAGTGTGATGCCATTGGTAGTATCAGGGGAATTGGAGCCTCATCTGCATTGTGGAAATAATGCAGTTTGATACCACTTTAACTGCCATGGCTCTATCCTATGGAAGTACAGTATGGGATTTATAGTTTTGTGAGGCATTTAGCCTTCTCTCTCAGAGACGTCAGGTGCCCCAACAAACTACCAATTCCAAAATTCAATAGTCTTGAGACATGGCAGTTAAAGCAGTGTTAAACTGGATTATTCCTGCAGTGCAGATATGGCCTAAGAGTGCTGTACACAGAGGGATATGTCTGCCACATTGGGTGGGAATTTGCTTTGTACAGTTGGCCCTCCACATCTGCAGCTTTGACTTTTGCAGATTAGATTAACATGTTCTCTCTAGGAATCTCCAGGTCCTCTAGAGCAATTCTGCTAGACGTTGACCATAGAGTTGTGCTGGAGAACCTAGATGCTGCTAGAGAAAATTAGACCTCTCTAGGCATTTTTAGATCCTCCAGCATGATTCTATGATCAACGTCTGGCAGATGTTGACCACAGAGTTGCACTGAAGGACCTGGAGATTCCTAGACATGTCTTCTCTCAGGTAAAAAGAATAGTGTTTTTTTTATGTGCAGTTTTTCCACGTTCACAGGGCTCCTTAACCCCTAACCCAGTGAATGTGGAGGGACCACTGTATTTGTTCTTTTCAAGGATGTAACTGTGTTAGTCTTTTGCAGAAAAACCAAAAGTATTTAACAATTACCCTTATCTAACCAACATAATCCACCAATAAAGACAAACTCAATGTACTTGATGGAAGCTTTTGCAGACTGCAGCCCCCTTCTTCAGACGTACGAAATGTTGCCTCAGTTGGAAGATGTCTGATAAGAGTGGGATGATGTAAACTGAAACTACACTGGGAAAATAATACAGCCTTGCTTCGCAGTCCCAGTGCAATACACTATGTTCCCCCCAGACAGTGCAGTTTGAAATTTGACCTTTTATATGCCTAAGGCAATTTTTTAACACTTACATTTTAGTCTGTGGTTTCGGAGAAGTACAAGGATGTGTGTACTGTATGTTCCTTCAAGTCAGCTAAGCCTGTTGATTTATTGGTTTGTTGTTGTTGTGTGCCTTCAAGTCATTTCCAACTTATAGCGACCCTAAGGCAAAGCTATCATGGAATTTTCTTGGCAAGTTTCATTAGAGGAGGTTTGCCATTGCCTTCTTCTGAAGCTGAGAGAGTGTGAGTTGTCCAAGGTCACCCAGTGGGTTGCACAGCTAAACCGGGATTTGAATCCTGGTCCCCATAATCCAACACTACGCCATGGTGGCTCTCATTGACTTAGGAAGACCTCATAAATTCCATAGGGTTTTCTTAAGCAAGGAATAGTCAGAGGTGATTCCCTCTGAAATATTGCTTACAGCACTGGGCATTTTTTGGTGGTCCCCCTTCAAAGGATAGATGAGATCTCTTTTCTATTTTTACCATGAGTCTTGCAGACTGGATTGGTTGTAGAGAGAAACTGGGCAAGGGGAGACAGTCGTGTCAGAAGAAGGGTCTTCTGGATCAGGTTAAGTCCATTTCTATCAACAGTGGCCAGGAACAATCAGTACATTTCCCCCCTTTGCACTCCAGACATGTGCAAAATATTGACTATAAGATGCTGCATGTATTAATCACTCAGAGCCTCTGAACCCACCCATCTTTCCTTGGCTTTAACTTGGCTTTAAATATTATTTGGCACCTGAATTTGCAGGAATGATTTATGTCCTTTTGGGGTTGGGGGAGAGGGAGGGGATGTGATGCATATTCAGCAAAGCGGAGCAGTGAGTGCACTTATATTACCACAACGGTGGGATCAACGATTTGAATCGGCACCCTTGCGCATGCTCAGTGGGGGTCTGAACGCATTGTGATCTTGTATGTTTCTGGGTGAAAAAGGGGCACAATTCTTATTCCCTGTTTCGCGTAATTGCGTGAATATTTGCCTCGTGAATTTTTGTGTGTCTTCTCCATCCCCCTTTTTTATTTTCCCTTCCATTTCAGCAATTTCAACACACACACAATAGACAGATAGATATACATATCTGTAAATTCAACATTCATGCAATCCACACATCTATATAGTCCAAAAAAAAATGAGTTGCCCTACAAACACACCTCCTCCTCTAACATAGCGGCTGAGGAAGTGCACTGATGGGATAGGAAATGGAAGAAACCATAGCGCCCCCCCCCCCCCCAATGCAGAAAGGAGGTATAGGAAGCCCAAAATGAAAAACAGGGTCCTGCCAGTTCACATTGTAACGTGAAAAGTTTTAAAAGTGCATAACCCCCAGGAAAGGTTTCAGCTTATCTCAGCGACAATGGAGCAAACAACGCCCCCCACCCTCGGTTTCCTGAAAGTGAAAGGACCACCGAAAGGAAATGGGGGAAAATTTCAGCCCACATCATGGGAATTTGCAACCCGGGAGGTTGCAGTGGTGTACCAGGCAGAGAAGCAAAGTTGCATTCCACACCAGACCAATTTCAGAGTGAAATCGAAGTGAGCTGAAGGTGAATTCTGTGAATTTACTTTTTCCCGAATTCATCAAAATGAGGGGTCACTTTGGATTACCTGCAGAAGCGCCATGGAAGGAGCTCCCATAGAAGGAATCGTGTCTGATACACATTCATGTTATGACATGGAATTCGCACGTGGATGCGCAGGTCACGTCGGATCTGAGCTGCAAACCCCCCCCCAAAAAAAAACCTCCATGTGATCAACACCTTGGACATAAGATCAGTAGGGTTAACAGGGGAAATGAATGGGGAGAGGGCTTGTTCATTTTGCTTTTCTTCCTAGATCTAGTTTGGTGCTTGGGAACCAGAAATGGCTCCCACCAGAGCAAGCCCCGAAAGTTGCCAAAGATAGTTTCCTCAGAATTCAGTAGGAATCATTTGGTGGAAATAAGAGACGGGACAATTCTTGACACACCTTTTTTTTTTTAAGTTACAAGCTGGTTATAATTTATAATCAGTAGTGTTATCTAACAAAACAAGTGATACGCTAATATATTCAGTCATTAAAACATTTTACCAGAGACACAGCAATAAAATGGCAGCAAGATTGATGAATCTTTAAAAAGCCATTGAAACAAATTGGTTTTTGAAACCTTTTATAATATTGCAGCTGAGGGGCATCAGCTGTTTATTCCCTTGGGAAGAAACTGCACAATGGCGTTGGGACTCCTAAAACAGCTTTTCTTTCGTTGTTACCATCTAACTGATCTTAAAGAATATCCAATTAATTAACTCTTGTACAAAGGGATGCTGACAATTCTCGCCCAACCCATTTCCCAAAATCTGAGTGTATTTTGTTTACACTGTAGCTTGGAAAGTTGGACACTGGCTTGGCACTGTAGGTTGCCAATTACTTAGGTCTTATGGTCATTTCTAATAAAAAAAACAATAAAATAAAACAGTATGCAAGGATCTTGTAGCACTTTTGAGGACCAACTGAAAGAAGGAAGTTGAATCTACTAAAGCACATGCTACCAACTTCGTTTTCCTCCTGATCTTCCAGACTAACACAGCTATGTCTTTAAATAAATAAATGACTTTTTAAAAAAAATCTAGATTTTTTAACTAAACACAGTAACTGCTGAATGCCACCAGATGGCATTACGGACCAAGCTTAAGGGAACTTTGGCGTTTTATTTTAAGTGGGAATCAAAATACATCCGGGTAGCGTTGTGCCAACACAAAAAAACAACATGCAAAATCCACAAAACACACCTCTTCTTATTGGGCCAACCAAAAATTAAAAAAAAAAACCTTACATCATGCTCAAACTGGCTTCTTCACAGGAAAGTATTAAAAATCATGAAGGAGAAAGAATACAAGTCACAGGCCTAGATTTTGCCAATGTTGTTATGTTGTTGTTAGTTAAGTTGGTTTGAAGCAGTGGTTCCCAACCTTCTAAAATCGCGACCCTTTAATACAGTTCCTCTTGTTGTGGTGACCAAACCCATGTGAATTTTTTCGTGCTACTTCATAACTGTAATTAAATAGGTGTTTTCCAATGGTCTTAGGCGACCCCCATGAAAGGGTCATTCAACCCCCAAAGGGGTCCGACCCACAGGTTGGGAACCACTGGTCTGAAGGGATATCAGTGCAGGCAGGCCACACTTCTCTCTGGCATTGTGGGCTCTGGTATGATAAAGAGCTTTAAAATCCAGGCAATAAAAATTTCAACTCCATTAGCAATAGAAAATTCACTTTCCTTGAGATCCAGTTTGTTTTGAACTGGATGAGGCTACCCATCCTTTCTTAGGTAGAGAACAAAGAATTCCTCAAGAAGCCTCTGTACTATTGCATCTGGAAAACATTTAGGTGCTGTATAGTTTTTTTTTTAACTGCTCAAATAAACTTTGATTATGGTGCCACCATGACGAAAACTCCAAATCACCCTGCTCAGGTCTTGCAGACTCAGAGCTGTGCTTCCTTGGTGAGTCTATCCATCTGGAACGCAGTCTTCCTCTTTTCCTACAGTCTTCTATTGTATCAAGCATTATTGTATTTTCTAGTGAGTCATGTCTTCTCATGATATGTCCCAAGTATGACAGTCTCAGCTTAGTCATCTTGGTTTCTAAGGAGAGAGTTTAGGCTTGATTTGTCTGGGAACCATTTATTTCTCTTTTAGCAGCCTGTAGTATTCTTAAACTCATACAACCTTCCTTCTACCTCTACTCCTTCCCTCTTTCTACCTACTGATATACTCATAAGAGGAGTGAGAGAGTAAAGAGAGAAACTAGAAGGAAATAAATGCGTAAGGTAAGAGATTTTTGGATAGAAAGGAACAGAACAGTTAAGTTAACAGGAAAGAAAAAGAAATAACATAGCACAAAGTAATGTAGTAAATGAATGATAGTCACTAGTAAATATTCGTATAGCAATTATGTTTAGATATATGTTAACTAAAGAGTGTTTGTTAATTTACTTTCTTTTTTCCATATTTTCTATATGTGTCTTAATTATGTGTGCATATAGATGTTGATGTATAGCATCTGCCTTTTTTATGTTTAATAAATTAATTTAAACAAAAAAAAGACTCTTCTCCAGTGCACATTTCAAATGATTTTATTTTCTTCCCACAACTTTCTTCCCCCTCTAGCTTCATAACCTTACACAGAAATAGGAAAATACGGATGACATGGCAATCTTAAATTGTTTAGTTCTTTGATGAGTTGCCCTTCCAAGTCTTAGAGTCTTTTCTGATTCTTGACTGTAGCCTCCAAGTCAAGATATGGGAATTCTTGAACAATTTCCATGTCTCCATTGTCCACTTTAAAGTGATGTAAATTGTTTGTTTGTTTAAATGTTCCCCTGTAACCTACATTTGCACTTTCTTCCTTGGCTTTCTTCAGTAATTATTCCAGTTTCTGTTATTTTCTGCGAGGGGTATGGTGTCATCTGTATTCTTTAATTGCAGATTTGTTGTTGTGTGTGCCTCCAAGTCTTCTTTTTTTAACTAATGTCACTCCTTATACAGTTTTCTTGGCAAGTTTCTTCAGAAGGGGTTTGCCATTGCCATCCTCTGGGCTGAGAGAGTGTGACTTATTGCCCAAGGTTGTGGGTTGTAGTGCTCCAGACCCTATTCTTTGGAGGGAGAAATTCAAGCTATATCCTGGTGTTAGCTGTTTGAGTCAGTATGTAGAGATCTTGTAGCACCTTTGGGACTCACTGAAAGAAAGAGGTTGGCAGCAGGAGTTCCATAGACTTCAGCCTACTTCCTCAGATAGCCAATCCTAAAGTCTGAAAGCTCCTGCTGCCAACTTCTTTCTTTCAGTGAGTTCAAAGGTTTCTACAGATCTCTCTACAAGAAGTAAGTAACAAGCAAGTCAGGGTGACCCCAGTGTCCTGAGCAAGAGGAGGACACCACAAAATGTAGGCACTCAAGACAAAATGGAGGACAGGAGCAAATAAAAGCCCCAAACACTCCTAGAAATGTAAGCCCATGCTTTTTTGCCATGCTCAAATTGGAGGGCATTTGGGGATTCCTCCTGGACAGGAGGCTGGAAAAAATGTAGGACATGACCTGGAAAAGGAGGAAAAGGACCTCTGAAACTGCACTGATGTCAGTCCACTGAAGGAAGCCTACAGCGTTTGTTATGCAATGCAAGGGAGTGATGATGGAATACATCTTAAAAGGGGAGGGGAAAAGGGAGCCCCCCCCCCCGCCGTGCAAATAAAGCCCTGACTGCTCTAGAAAGAGGAAGAGAAAGGCAGGCATGAAGGAAAGAAAAAAAGGTTTCACCCCAGTGGGACTCGAACCCACAATCCTGGCTTAGGAGGCCAGTGCCTTATCCATTAGGCCACTGGGGTTGGATAGCAAAGCTGCGCAGGCGGCGCTACTTAACGCTCTCACAGCTGCACTGCTCCCTCTGCCTCTCTCAAAGGTCTTCCACTGGGGCTCACTCACTGCAGGAAACCCGCGCCACGTTTTCTGCCAGCCCTCCATAGCAGAGAATGGCAAATGCTGCCAATAGAGATCACCTAATCGATCTCCAGATGTTGGACTGCAACTGCCAGCACGGCCCATGGCCATGGCGATGGGCTCTGCAGTCCAGCAACATCTGGGAGCGGACACATCCTCCGCTACTTGGAAATGGATTCATTCAGGAATGCAAAAGGACAGACAGGGCTGCATCCACCACGCAGAATATCGTTGAGACTGTTTTGCTGCCTGGCTCAGTGCTAGGGAATTCTGGGAACTGTAGTTTTGTTGAGCCATTTAGCCTTCTCTGTCAGAGAGAGCTCTGGTGCCCCAATAAGCTACATTTCCATTCCCAGGATCCCTAGCACTGAGCCAGGGCAGCTAAAGCGGTATCAAAGTGGATTATTTCTGCAGTGTGTTTTGGACCTTGATGTAAAACCTGTCTTCATCACCATCCTTGTAGCTGCGCTTAGGCTTTCGAAATGGCACTCTTAATAACCGGTATGAAATAAATACATAATAGTCCTAACACAAATCACGATGGAAATGTCATTCCTAATACATGCAAAATTATATGTGGGGCCTGGTATCATTTGAAGTATCTGTGAGGTGGAAGAAGCCCCTTGAGGAGGAGAGGTGGCACTTCCCAGAGGGTCTGCTGAATACAGACAGAACTATGGAGATACTACTATGTGATTTACACATGGAAGAGACCTGGAAAAGCCAGGGTTTTGGGTCATGGCCCTGGGCCTTGAGGGGGAGCACACTTCTCCTGGCATCCCTGGACTGAAAACCTTCTGATCAATGGCTGGATGATGAGGCCTTGTCCTGAGGGGGGGGGGGGGGCTGTTTAAAGTGTATAGTTTATCTTTTTTTTTAAAAAATGTTTCTAATTTTAAAACAACCATCTGTTTTGATATTGAAATGTTTGATCCCATTTTAACCATCATGTTTGTTAACTTTGTACTGTATTTTTAGACTGTTTGGTCCCTATTTTGGTGGTGGTGGTGGGGGGGGGGGAACACAACATCTGTTGTTGTTCTTGTTGTTGCTGTGGATGAGACCTCTCCCAGCCTCCCTTGCTGCCCTGCTCTGCTCAGGTCCTGCAGACTCCCAGCCATGGCCTCCTTAATAAGAGTCCATCCATCTGGCAAGTTGCCTCCCTCTCTTCCTACTTCCCTCTACCTTCCTAGCATGTTGCTTTCCCCACGAATCCTGCCTTCTCATGATGAGTCCAAGTGCGACAGCCTGTTTCTCATCCTAATTTTTTCAGGGAGGTTCTGGCTTGATCTGTCCAAGGGCCCATTTGTTTGTCCTTTTGGCTGTCTTGGGATCCTCAGCATCTTCTCCAGCACCACTTCTCAAATGAATGGATTCTCTTCCTATCTTCTTCCTTAACTGTCCCGCTCTCACATGCCTTCATGGAAATAGGGAATATAATAATAATATAATAATAAAATATATTTCTATTCCCACCTCTCCAACGGATCGAGGCGGGATTACACCATAAAACAACAATGACATCTAAATTACATGCAACAAAACATTGCTTTAAAAATACAATCATACAATGGCTTGTATGATTCTGACTTTCATGCTCCGATGCAACAACAATTTTAATTATTATCAATAACATCAAAAATCCACCAAACAGTATACCTTATTGGACCAACCCAAATCCCTGGCTTCTTCAGCTTGCAACATGTATTTGTGCGTTTGGTTGGCCCCAAAGGATCACTGGTGGGTTTTTGTTTGAAAGGTATGGTTCAGATTTTATAAAGGAGTGAACAAAACGACCCATTCTTCCACCCCAGATGGGACTGAACCCACAATCCCTGGCTTAGGAGGCCAGTGCCTTATCCATTAGGCCACTGGGCCAGATGTGCTCATTCATTCTTTCTTTCTTGCCTCCATTTTGTGCAATGCAGAGGCCCTGGTTCTTCCTAGCAGCCGTATAGTGCAAGCCATTCAAAAGTAGTGCCTTCAGAGCATTCCTGCGCGGGGACTATGCAAAAAGGATCATAATCAAGGGGCACAATTATTATAGTAAACTTTATTACAAAGTACAAGATTAAAACAAAATTACTGGTCCCTGATATATGGGTTGCAAAGGGGGGGGATATTGTGATTTAATACTTTAAATCACTTTATTTCAATAGTTAAGAATACAGGAGTTTAATTCTATTTTAACACCCACCTGTTTTTAATGCATTGTTTGTTTAATTTGTAAGCCTTTGTGTCCCAATTTTTTTTTTGGGGGGAAGCAGGATGTAAAAAAAGTTATGAGAGGATTTTAGATTATGGTTTTTTCAACTTTTGTATGTTTTAATTTAACTTCGTAGTGTTTAATTATGTAGGTTATTAGTTATTATTTTATTTTATTTTATCCTGCCTTCTCTCAAGGCTGGACTCAGGGTGGCTACAACAGGAAAAAAACAATTTTACATGTTTCTTAAAATTTAATATTTTTATTTAATTTAAATGTATTATTTTAATTATTATATAGACCTTGTCTTTTAAAATTTGATTTTAATTTAATTGTTTATTTTATTATATTTCATATTTCAGTCTTTTAATTTTAATTTAATTTTAAATTAAATTATAAATTTTATATTAATCTATTTCATTGTCTTTTTGAATTTTTAATTTATTTATTTTATTAATTAATTCATATTTCATTGTCTTTAAAAATTAATTTAATTTAATTTAAATATTTATTTTATAAATAAATTCTATTTGAATAGTCTTTTTAAATGTTGTTTGGATGTGTTTTTTATTTGTGGGCCGCCTTGGGTCCCTTTTTTGGAGAAAGGCGACTAGAAATTTTGTGTGATGATGATGATGATATGATGATGATGATATGATGGGGAGCCCGTGTGAGAGAGCATGGTGCAGTGGCTTGAGCACTGAACAATGAATGACTCTGGAGAGGCGGCTTGATTCTCTGTTTCTCTGACAAACTTGTCAAGAAAACTCCATGACAGGGTCGCCTCAGGGTCACCACAACCAGCTACAAATCCAGATTCCACAGCACTGAGCCAAAGCACTTAAAGCGCAGTCAACGCTCTCCCACTGGGCACTAAGAGTTTCCTGTCCTTCTGCATAAAGAAATGAATTGGGACCCGCACCCAGCCTTCCCAGTTGTCTCTCCCCGAGAGAGAAGGGGGCCATCTCCTGGATAATGTCCTTAGAATTATTTTACCGGACTGAATATTGATTAAATCCGCTTTCTAATGGAAACGGCTAAAACGTAACATGATGTTTCTACTTCATTCTTAAAAGTGAAACGATCACATATTTTTGTAAGCTTTTTTGCATTTTTAGTTAAAAGCTAAAGGTGGCATTTTCACTGACTGGTGACCATTGATCAGGGCTCAGCATGTTCTACCATAAGAGCTTATGCAATCCGAAGTAAGCACATTGAGTTCAATGAGGTTTATTCCTAGATAGGGAACAGTCTTCGCGATCGTGTCCTGGAAACTTATTTCTGAGATTATATTGCTGCCTTGTTTGTGAGCGTTTCTTATAAGGTTGCTTTTCACGAGAGTGTTATGTCCTTTGAGCCTAAATAATGGAAAAGCAAGAGAGATATTTCTCCTTGGGTCATGAGTATGTCTTCTGTTTGACTGCTTACCTCTTGGAACTGCTATCAGTTTCTGCACTTCAATATTTATCACTACAAGCTGATTGGAGCTAATGAGGTTCTTTAGATAGATAGAGAAAGGAATCCTAGGGTTTATCTGCATGCAAAGATACTTGATCCAATCAAAAATCCACCAAACTGATACCCTTATTGGCCAACCAAAATGCACAATATAGATGTTGCAAGCTTTTGAAGCTTCACTGGCTTTATCAGGCAAGGTGTTACAAACCAAACGGGAGAAAAAATTGAAGATGTTAGTCATAGGCCTGCATTTTGTGTTTCTCTTCTTAAGATGGTATGGAGGGAGGGACATACAGTGGCGGGCCATTTGCTCCGTGAGGGAGCCGCAGCAGCCAAACTGCACGGCTCCCGCGCGGAGCAAAAAAGAAGCTCCATTTTGGAGCTTTTTTTTTGCGGCGCCTCTATGATGTCGCGAAGTGCCGCTGGCGCATTCGCGACGTCATAGGCGCCGCGACACGTCTGGATGTTATGCGTCCAATACGTAAACATGGCGGCCCCCATGTGGAAGGGGCGCCGCCATGTTGTACGTATGGAATACGTACTAGGGTTAGGGGGGTGCGGAAGCACCGCCCCTTCCTAATCCTAATACGTATTTCATACGTATTTTTTGGCGGTCTGTAACCTGCCAGTATCTTGCAAGTTGGCACCTCCTCTTTCTGGCCATGTGGCAACTGGGAGATTCTCAAAGTCCAGGAAATTTAACATCCATTTGAATCACAACAAAGACACTTCCTTTGCAATCCAATATGTCTCCATCCTTGTAAGGCCACATTCTTTGTTAAGCAGAGGGTGCTGGATCATGAAGCCTTCATGCTTTTGCATCAGGAAAAATTTAGGTGTTGCTGATGTAAAATGCTAATCAAGTCCAAATTTAAGAAGAAGAAAAATTGATGTACCTCTGTTGGAGGTCGAAACCTCAAGTAGAAAAGTCCCGTATTTGAGTTCTGACAGCCATGCTGTGGAAGTGTCACCACAGAGTAGTCCGCACCCCATCTTTAAAATCTTGAAAAGCCATGCACCACCCCAATGACACCTCTAGCCATGGCACTGACAGTAGAATCAGAATGCTAGAATGATATGTAGTGTGAAATTCAAGGGCTGCATGATTCCCAGCATTTTTCTGGAAGAAGTGGAAGGATACTACAGCAAACAGAGATTTTTGCAGCTCAGATCCGGGGTGACTCCTGGTTCAGCTATGCGAATTCATGTTATAACGTGAATGTTTTATCAAACCTGGTTGCCCTTCTGTTGCTCTTCCAAATCGAGGGGGAATCGAATCCAAGGCAAGTCACGTGAATGCAGATTCAAGCAACGCGGAGTGAGTGCACATTATATTACCACACCGGTGGTTCAACGATTTGAATCGGCCCCTTGCGCATGCTCAGTGGGGGTCTGAACGCATTGTGATCTTGTATGTTTCTGGTGAAAAAGGGCACAAAATTCTTTTTCCCTGTTTCGCGTAATTGCGTGAATATATTTGCCTCGTGAATTTTTGTGTGTCTTCTCATCCCCCTTTTTATTTTCCCTTCCATTTCAGCAATTTCAACACACACACAGAATAGACAGATAGATATACATATCTGTAAATTCCATTCATGCACATACACACATTCTATATAGTCCAAAAAATGGTTGCCTACAAAACACACCTCCTCCTCTAACATAGCGGCTTGAGAAGTGCACCTGGGGGATGGGGGGATCAGGAAAATGAAGGAAACCATAGCGCCCCCCCCCACCATTGCAGACAGGAGGTTAGGAAGACCCAAAATGAAAAACAGGGTCCTGCCAGTTCACATTGTAACGTGAAAGTTTAAAAGTGCATAACCCCCAGGAATGGTTCAGTTTATTCAGCGACAATGGAGAAACAACGCCCCCACCCTCGGTTTCCCTAAAGTGAAAGGACCACCGAAAAGGAAATGGGGGAAAATTTCAGCGCCACATATGGGAAATTTGCAACCTGGGAGGTTTCAGTGGTGTACCAGAGCAGAAGCCAAAGTTGCATTCCCACCCAGACCAATTTCAGAGTGAAATCGGAGTGAGCTGAAGGTGAATCTGTGAATTTACTTTCCCGAATTCATCAAAATGAGGGGTCCACTTTGGATTCACTGCGAAGCGCCATGGAAGGAAGCTCCCATAGAAAGGAATCGTGTCGATAACACATTCATGTTATGACATGGAATTCGCCATCGTGGATCGCAGTCACGTCGGATCTGGTGCAAAACCCCCCCCAAAAAAAACCTCCATGTGATCAAACACCTTGGACCTAAGATCAGTAGGAGTTAACAGGGGAAATGACTGGGGAGAGAGGCTTGTCTTTGGCTTTCTTCTAGATCTAGTTTGTGCTTGGGAACCAGAAATGGCTCCCACCAGAGCAAGCCCCGAAAGTTGCCAAAGTATAGTTTCCTCAGAATTCATAGGAATCATTTGGTGGAAATAAGGAGGCGGGGACAATCCTTGACACATCTTTTTTTTTTTAAAGTACAAGCTGGTTATAATTTATAATCCAGTGTGTTATAACAAAACAAGTGATACCTAAAATATAATTCAGTCAATTAAAACATTTTACCAGAGACACAGCAATAAAATGGCAGCAAGATTGATTGAATCTTTAAAAGCCATTGAACAAAATTGGTTTTTTGAAACCTTTATATAATTGCAGCTGAGGGAATCAGCTGTATATCCCTTGGGAGAAACTGCACATGGCGTGTGGAGACTCCTAAAACAGCTTTCTTCGTTGTTACCAATCTAACTGATCTTAAAGCATATCCAATTAATTAACTCTTGTACAAAGGGATGCTGACAGTTCTCAGCCCAACCCATTTCCCAAAAATCTGAGTGTTATTTTGACACTTGTAGCTTGGAAGTTGGACACTGGCTTGGCACTGTAGGTTGCCAATTACCTTAGGTCTTATGGTCATTTCTCATAAAAAATAACAATAAATAAAAACGTATGCAAAGGATCTTGTAGCACTTTTGAGACCAACTGAAAGAAGGAAGTTGTATCTACTAAGCACATGCTACCAACTTCGTTTTCCTCCTGATCTTCCAGACTAACACAGCTATGTCCTTTAAATAAAATAAATGACTTTTTTAAATCTAGAATTTTAACTAACCACGTAACTTGCTGAATGCCACCAGATTGCATTACGGACCAAGCTTAGGGAACTTATGGCGTTTTTTTTATGTGGGACTCATAAAATAACATCCGGGGTAGCCGTGTTGGCCCACACAAAACACAAAAACATGCCAAAAATCCACAAAACAACCTATTCTTTATTGGGCCAACCAAAAATAAAAAAAAAAAACTTACATCATGTCAATGGCTTCTTCACAGGAAAGGTATTAAAATCGCGAAGGAGAAAGAATACAAAGTCACGGCCTAGATTTTGCCATATGTTGTTTATGTTGTTGTTAGTTAAGTTGGTCTGAAGCAGCCGTGGTTCCCAACCTTCTCGAGTCGCGACCCTTTAATACAGTTCCTCTTGTTGTGGTTGACCAAACCCAGTGAAATATTTTCGTGCTACTTCATAACTGTACTTAAATAGGTGTTTTCCAATGGTCTTAGGCGACCCCCATGAAAGGGTCATTCAACCCCAAAGGGGTCCGACCCACAGATTGGGAACCACTGTCTGAAGGGAATCAGTGCAGGCAGGGCACACTCTCTCTCTGGCATTGTGGGCTCTGGATGATAAAAGAGCTTTAAAATCCAGGCAATAAAATTTCAACTCCATTAGCACTAGAAAATCCACTTTCTTGAGATCCAGTTGGTTTTGAATGGATGAGGCTACCCATCCTTTCTTAGGTGAGAACAAGAATTCCTCAAGAAGCCTCTGTTCTATTGCATCTGGAAAACATTAGGTGCTGTATAGTTTGTTGTTAACCTGCAGTCAAATAAACTTTGTATTATGGTGCCACCATGTCGAAAACTCTCAAAATCACCCTGCTCAGTTCTTGCAGACTCAGAGCTGTGCTTCCTTGGTTGGTCTATCCATCTGGAACGCAGTCTTCCTCTTCTCCATGTCTTCTATTGTATCAAGCATTATTGTATTTTCTAGTGAGTCATGTCTTCTCATGATATGTCCCAATTGTGACAGTCTCAGCTTAGTCATCTTGGTTTCTAAGAGAGTAGTTTAGGCTGATTTGCTTCGGGAACCATTTATTTCTCTTTTTAGCAGCCTGTAGTATTCTTAGAACTCATACACATTCCTTCTACCTCTACTCCTTCCCTCTTCTACCTCTGATATACTCATTAAGAGGAGTGAGAGAGTAATGAGGAGAAACTAGAAGGAATAAGTGCGTAAGGTAAGATATTTTTGGATAGAAAGGAACAGAACAGTTTAAGTTCACAGGAAAGAAAAAGAAATTAACCATAGCAAACATGTAAATGAATGATAGAACATAGTAATTTACGTATAGCAACTATATGTTTAGATATATGTTATCTAAAGAGTGTTTATGTTAATTTACTTCTTTTTCCCTATTTTCTATATGTGTCTTAATTCTATGTGTGCTATAGATGTTGATGTATAGCACTGCATGTCTTTTTTGTTTAATAAATTAATTAAAACAAAAAAAGAACTCTTCTCCAGCGCACATATTCAAATGATTTATTTTCTTCCCATCAACTTTCTTCCCCATCTAGCTTCATAACCTTACACAAATAGAAAATACGATGACAATGACCATCTTAAATTGTTTAGTTCTTTGATGAGCTGCCCTTCCAAGTCTTAGAGTTTTTTCTGATTCCTGACTGTAGCCTCCAAGTCACGATATGGGAATTCTTGAACAATTTCCATGTCTCCATTGTCCCTTTAAAGTGATGTAATTGTGTTGTTTAAATGTTCCCTGAACCTACATTTGCACTTTCTTCCTTGGCTTTCTTCAGTAATTTTCCGAGTCTTCTGTTATTTCTGCGAGGGTATGTGTCATCTGTATATCTTAAATTGCAGATTTGTGTTGTGTTTGCCTCCAAGTCTTCTTCTTTTAACTAATGTCACTCCTATCACAGTTTTCTTGGCAAGTTTCTTTCAGAGGGGTTTTGCCATTTCCATCCTCTGGGCTGAGAGAGTGTGACTTATTGCCCAAGGTTGTGGGTTGTCGTGCCCAGACCCTTCTTTGGAGGGGAGAATTCAAAGCTATATCGCCTGGTGTTAGCTGTTTGAGTCAGTTAGTAGAGATTTGTAGCACCTTTGGGACTCACTGGAAGAAAGAGGTTTGCAGCAGGAGCTTCATAGACTTCAGCTACTTCCTCAGATAGTCCCAATGCACCTGAGGAAATATGACTTTGGTCTAGGAAAGCTCCTGCTGCCAACCTCTTTTTTCAGTGAGTCTCAAAGGTGCTACAGATCTCTTACAAGAAGTATAGTAACAAGCAAGCAGGGTGCCCCAGTGTCCTGACCGCAAAGAGGAGGAGGCACCACAAAATGTTAGAGCACTCAAGAACAAAATGGAGGACAGGACCAAATAAAAGCCCCAACACTCCTAGAAATGTAAGCCCTTGCTTTTTGCTGCTCAAATTGGAGGGCATTTGGGGATTCCTCTGGACAGGAGCTGGAAAAAATGTAGGACAGACCTGGAAAAGGAGGACCTCTGAAACTGCACTGATGTCAGTCCACTGAAGAGAAGCCTACAGCGTTTTTATGCAATGCAAGGGATGTGATGAGGAATACATTTAAAAGGGAGGGGGAAGGGAGCCCCCCCCCCGCCGTGCCAAATAAAGCCTGACTGCTCTAGAAAGGAGGAGGAAGAAGGAAAAAAAAAGGTTTCACCCCGATGGACTCGAACCCACAATCCCTGGCTTAGGAGGCCAGTGCCTTATCCATTAGCCACTGGGGCTTGGATAGCAAAGCTGCGCAGGCGGCGCTACTTAACGCTCTCACAGCTGCACTGCTCCCTCTGCCTCTCTCAAAGGTCTTCCACTGGGGCTCACTCATGCAGGAAACCCGCGCCACGTTTTCTGCCAGCCCTCCATAGCAGAGAATGGCCAATCTGCCAATAGGAGATCACCTAATCGATCTCCAGTGGGACTGCAACTGCCAGCACGGCCCATGGCCATGACGATGGGCTCTGCAGTCCAGCAACAATCTGGGAGCGGACACATCCCTCCGCCTGCTTGGAAATGGATTCATTTCAGGAATGCAAAAGGACAGACAGGGCTGCATCCACACTGCAGAAATATCCGGGTTGAGACTGTTTTAGCTGCCCTGGCTCAGTGCTAGGGATTCTGGGAACTGTAGTTTTGTGAGCCATTTAGCCTTCTCGTCAGAGAGAGCTCTTGTGCCCCAATAAGTACATTTCCATTCCCAGGATCCCTAGCACTGAGCCAGGGCACTAAAGCGGTTCAAAGTGGATTATTTCTGCAGTGTGTTTTGGCTTGATGTAAAACCTGTCTTCATCACCATCCTTGTAGCTGCGCTTAGGCTTTCGAAATGGCACTCTTAATAACCGGTATGAAAAATAACATAATGTCCTAACCAAATCACGTGGAAATGTCATTCCTAATACATGCAAAATATATGTGGGCTGGTATCTTGAGTATCTGTGAGGTGGAAGAAGCCCCTTGAGGAGGAGGGGGTGGCACTTCGCAGAGGGTCTCGCTGAACTAGATACAGACATATGAGAACTATCTGATTTACACATGGAAGAGACATGGAAAAGCCAGGGTTCTGGAGTCATGGCCCTGGGCCTTGAGGGGGAAGCACACTTCTCCTGGCATCCCTGGACTGAAAACCTTCTGATCAATGGCTGGATGATGAGGCCTTGTCCTGAGGGGAGGGGGGGGGGGGGCTGTGTTTAAAGTGTTAGTTACCTTTTTTTAAAAAAGTATTCTAATTTTAAAACAACAATCTGTTTTGATATTGAAAATAGTTTGATCCCATTTTAACATCATGTTTGTTTAACTTTGTACTGTATTTTAGACTGTTTGGTCCCTATTTTGGTGGTGGTGGGGGGGGGGGAACACAACATCTGTTGTTGTTCTTGTTGTTGCTGTGGATGAGACCTCTCCCCAGCCTCCCTTTGCTGCCCTGCTCTGCTCAGGTCCTGCAGACTCCAGCCATGGCTCCTTAATAAGAGTCCATCCATCTGGCAAGTGGCCTCCCTCTCTTTCTACTTCCCTTACCATTCCTAGCAATATTGTTTTCCCCATGAATCCTTCCTTCTCATGATGTGCCAAGTACAAAGCTCGTTTCATCATCCTAATTTCCAGGGAGGTTTCTGCTTGATCTGTCCAAGAGGCCCATTTGTTTGTCCTTTGGCTGTCTAGGGATCCTCAGCATCTTCTCCAGCACCACTTCTCAATGAATGGATCTCTTCCTATCTTCTTCCTTAACTGTCCAGCTCTCACCTGCCTTCATGGAATGGGAATATAATAATAATAATAATAATAATATATTTCTATTTCCCAACTCTCCCAATGGATCGGGCGGGATTACAACCATAAAACAACAATGACATCTAAATTACATGCAACAAAACATTGCTTTAAAAATACAATTCATACAATGGCTTGATGATTCTGACTTTCATGCTCAGTGCAACAACAAATTATTATTATTATTATTCAATACATCAAAAACCACCAAACGTGATACTTTATTGGACCAACCAAAATCCACTGGCTTCTTCAGTTGCACATGTATTTTGTGCGTTTTGGTTGGCCCCATAAAGGTATCACTGTTGGTGTGTTTTTGTTTGAAAGATGTATTGTTCGATTTTAATAAAGGAGTGAACAAAACGACCCATTCTTCCACCCCAGATGGGACTCGAAACCACAATCCCTGGCTTAGAGGCCAGTGCCTTATCCATTAGGCCACTGGGCAGATGTGCTCATTCATTCTTCTCTTCTTGCCTCCATTTTGTGCAATGCAGAGGCCCCTTGGTTCTTTCCTTAGCAGCCATAGATGCAAGCCTCAAAGTAGTGGCCTTCAGAAGCTTCCCTGCAGCAGGGGACTTGCCAAAAGGATCATCATCAAGGAGGCACAAATATTATTAGTAAACTTTATTTACAAAGTACAAGATTAAAACAAAAAATTACTGGTCCCTGATATATGGGGTTGCAAAGGGGGGGGGATATTGTGATTTAATACTTTAATCACTTTATTTCATAGTTAAGAATACAGGAGTTTTTCTATTTTAACACCCACTTCTGTATGTTTTAATTGCATTGTTGTTGTTTTTAATTTGTAACCACTTTGTGTCCCATTTTTTTTTGAGGGGGGAAGCCAGGATGTAAATAAATATAGTGATGATGGGTGATTTTTTTTAAGATTAGGTTTTCTTCAATTTTGTATGTTTTAAATTTTAACTTCGTAGGTTTAAATTACTGTAGGTTTTATTGTTATTATTTTATATTTATGATATCCTGCCTTTCTCTCAAGGGCTGGGACTCAGGTGTTTGGGCTTACAACATGGAATAAAAAAATTTTAATTGCTTAAAAAAAAAATTAATTTTTATTTAATTTAATTTAATTATTTTAATTTTATTAATTTAATTCATATATCCATTGTCTTTTAACATTTATTTTTAATTTAATTTGTTTATTTTATTAATTTAATTCATATTTTCATTGTCTTTAAAAATTAATTTAAATTTAATTTAATATTTTATTTTATAAATTAAATTCATATTTGAATAGTCTTTTTAAAAATGTTGTTGGATGTGTTTTTTTATATTGTGGGCCGCCTTGGGTCCCTTTTTTGGGAGAAAGGCGACATAGAAATATATTGATGATGATGATGATGATGATGATGCTGATGATGATGCTGATGATGATGATGATGATGGGGAGCCAGTGTGAGAGAGCATGGTGCAGTGGCTTGAGCACTGAACAATGAATGACTCTGGAGAGGCTTTGATTCTCTGTTTCTCTGAACAAATCTTCAAGAAAACCCCATGACAGGGTCGCTCAGGGCACACAACCAGCTACAAATCCCAGAATTCCACAGCACTGAGCCAAGGGACTTAAAGCGCAGTCAACGCTCTCCCACTTGGCACTAGGTTTCCTGTCCTTCTGCATAAAAGAAATGGAATTGGGACCCGCACCCAGCCTTCCCAGTTGCTTCTCTCGAGAGAGAGAAGGGGGCCATTCCTGGATAATGTCCTTATAATTAATTTTCCGGACTGAATATTGATTAAAATCCGCTTTCTAATGGAAACCGGCTAAAACGTATCGACCACAGAGGACTCGAACCCTCAATCTTCTGATCCGAAGTAGACGCCTTATCCATTAGGCCACGCGGTCACCGGCGGGAAGAGCTGCCCTGCTGGTAAACAGAAAGTATACAACGGAGGCGCTTCCAGGGGGTTTTGGGGGAAAGAAGAGGAGCTCTCTGAGCCATTAAATCCTTTTAAACTGAGTGCGTAATTGTTGAATATTGTCTTCCCACGGGAGCGGTACAATAAAATAGAATAAAATATAACAATTACAACAACAATTGCAAAACAGTTTAACAAGATTATTCATATGAGTTATTAATGTTAATTTAATTAATAATACTAATACAGTTATAGTAATAATACAATCACAACTACTACATAATAATAATGCACAAAATAATAGTTATAATAATATTTTATAATTAAATAAATTTATTTTTAAAATGATTTATAATAGTATTATATATAATATAATACTAGTAACAGTTAATATAATATTAAACAAATATATAATATATATATATAATAATTCATAACAAATTACAATGATTATATAATTAATTTATAAATATATAATAATTGTGTTATGATATATTATTTTTTTGTTGTTATTAGATTTTCAGTAAAGGCCATCTTGACTCCGTCACCACTGCAGAAATAATCCAGATTGTTTTAAGAGCCATGGCTCAATGCTTGGAATTCTGGGATTTGTGGCACTAGAGCTCTCTGACAGAGAAGGCTAAATGCCTCACAACACTACAAATCCAGAATTCCACAGCATTGAGCCATGGCTATTAAAACCGTGTCAAACTGGGTTATTTCTGCAGTGTGGATGCAGCCTAAAAGTGGATGCCATTGGTAGTATCAGGGGAATTGGAGCTCATCTGCATTGTGGAAATAATGCCGTTTGATACCACTTTAACTGCCATGGCTCTATCCTATGGAAGTATGGGATTTATAGTTTTGGAGGCATTTAGCCTTCTCTCTCAGAGACGTCAGGTGCCCCAACAAACTACAATTCCCGTTCAATAGCTTGAGACATGGCAGTTAAAGGAGTGTTAAACTGGATTATTCCTGCAGTGCAGGATATGGCCTAGAGTGCTGTACACAGGGATATGTCTGCCACATGGGTGGGAATTTGCTTTGTACAGTTGGCCCCCACATCTGCCGCTTGACTTTTGCAGATTATATTTGCCGTTTGATTAAAATGTTCTCTCTAGGAATCTCCAGGTCTCTAGAGCAATTCTGCTAGACTTGACCAGAGTTGTGCTGGAGACCTAGATGCTGCTAGAGAAAATTAGACCTCTCTAGGCATTTTTAGATCCTCCAGCATGATTCTATGATCAAGTCTGGCAGATGTTGACCACAGAGTTGCACTGAAGGACCTGGAGATTCCTAGACTGTCTTCTCTCAGGTAAAAAAGAATAGTGTTTTTTATGTGCAGTTTTTTCCACTTCACAGGGGTCCTTAACCCTAACCCCGTGAATGTGGAGGGACCACTGTATTGTTCTTTTCAAGGATGTAACTGTGTTAGTCTTTTGCGAAAACCCAAAAGTATTAACAATTACCTTATCTAACCAACATAATCCACCAATAAAGACAAACTCAATTTACTTGATGGAGCTTTTGCAGACTGCAGCCCCCTTCTTCAGACGTACGAAATGTTGCCTCAGTTGGAAGATGTCTGTAAGAGTGGGATGATGTAAACTGAAACTACACTGGGAAAATAATACAGCCTTGCTTCGCAGTCCCAGTGCAATACACTATGTTCCCCCCAGACAGTGCAGTTTGAAATTTGACCTTTTATTTCCTAAGGCATTTTTTACACTTCATTTTAGTCTGTGGTTTCGGAGAGTACAAGGATGTGTGTACTGTATGTTCCTTCAAGTCAGCTAGCCTGTTGATTTATTGGTTTGTTGTTGTTGTGTGCCTTCAAGTCATTTCCAACTTATAGCGACCCTAAGGCAAAGCTATCCTGGAATTTTCTTGGCAAGTTTCATTAGAGGAGGTTTGCCATTGCCTTCTTCTGAAGCTGAGAGAGTGTGAGTTGTCCAAGGTCACCCAGTGGGTTGCACAGCTAAACCGGGATTTGAATCCTGGTCCCCCTAATCCAACACTACGCCATTGGCTCTCATTGACTTAGAAGGACCTCATAAATTCCATAGGTTTTCTTAAGCAAGGAATAGTCAGAGGTGATTCCCTCTGAAATATTGCTTACAGCACTGGGCATTTTTTGGTGCCCCCTTCAAAGATAGATGAGATCTTTTTCTATTTTACCATGAGTCTTGCAGACTGGATTGGTTGTAGAGAGAAACTGGGCAGAGAAGACAGTCGTGTCAGAAGAAGGTCTTCTGGATCAGGTTAAGTCCATTTCTATCAACAGTGGCCAGGAAAAATCAGTACATTCCCCCTTTGCACTCCAGACATGTGCAAAATATTGACTATAGATGCTGCATGTATTAATCACTCAGAGCCTCTGAACCCACACTCTTTCCTTGGCTTTAACTTTTAATATTTGGCACCTGATTTGCAGGTGATTTATGTCCTTTTGGGGTTGGGGGAGAGGGAGGGATGTCTTATGGAGCAAGCACAGGGCAACAACATGTCCTAATCACAAAGGAGAACAAGGCACTGCAAAATGAGGACACTTAAGAAAGATGGGGGGCATTCCAACATAAAAGCTAAAATATTATTATACAGTAATGTAATTTCGTTCTTTTTAGTCCTGCTCAAAATGGAGGACATTTGGAATAGATGCTGGACAGAAGGTTGAAATGTAGGACATATCCTGGAAAGGAGGACACCTGGTCACCCTGAGCAAGCACCATAAGCCACTTTCCTAAAGTAAAGCACTATTGGATTCTGTGGGACTACTTCTAAGCCGATCTGTGTAAGATTGCAACACAATCTTAACTTCTACATCCACTTCCCTGGGAGTAAGCCCTATTGAACTCGTGGGACTTACTGAGACATGCATAGGGTTGTGCTGCTAAGGCTGCAACTTTGTACACACTTTGATGGGGACAATGCCAGAGTGCTACTGAGAAGGACAACAGCTGTGCCAAACTGGTGTGCACAAGTGAAGCTCTATGAAGTGCACATGGCGTGCAGGAAAACAAAACCAGGCTGAAAAGCTAGTAAAACCTGATATTTAGTAGTGGATTGTACAGATGTGAAAGCTGGACAGTGAAGAAAGCAGATAGGAAGAAAATTCTGTGAATTCTGTTGTAAGGAATTCCAACATGCAAAATATTCCAAAAACCAACATTTTTTCCATGGATGGCTGAGATACTGACACCTTTTCTTTCTGATGGTTTAATATGCAAACTCTGTTTCATGCACAATATTATTAAAAATTTATATAAAATTAACTTTAGGCTTGTATATAAGGTGTATATGAAACAAAATGAATTCTGTGTTTAGACTTGGGTTCCATCTGCAAGTTTACACATCTGCAAATACAGGTATTTCAAAATAAAAAATCAACAATACTTCTAGTCCCAAATAAGGGAGACTCAATCTATACAGTATTGTTGATGTTTTATTAGTACTGCACTATGAATTACTGTCCACTTTTCATGGGTTCTGCTCTCCTAATAACTCTCACAACAACTGAAAAGTAGTCTTGGAAATGGCCACGGCTACTGGTAAATTGCATGACCAACCAGAGATTTGAATTGGATCTCCCTATTCCAAGTCCAGTACTTTAGGCACTATCCTACCTGGTACTATCAGATCATTGGTACTTTCTTTAAAAATTACAAATATTGAAACACAGTGGAAGAAACAAATGCAACAATTAATGTGTTGGAGTTGCATAATGTGTACTATTAGAATAATGAGCATAATAAACAAATTAGATGCCCAAATTTGAGGAAATGGAATGCAGCCAGACTACCTGAGACAGAGTATTCACTCTGTCCCATGGGTGGGCCAGTCCTAAGTATGGCTCTATCCACAAGTCCCATTGTGCATTTTCTCAATTCAAGTGCATCATATTGTTAGACAGCCAGAAGTATAATATTGCCCTGTAAATGTAATAATAATTGCAGTTTAATAACATTTGCAAAGAGTGCAGTAATGCACTCAAGATTGCCTAGGGAGCAACACTCAAAGAAGAGTTAGCAGTAATGGACCCTAATGAGCAGCTACTTTTTATTAATTATAATATCAAGAGGAAAAGGAAGCAAATGTCTTAAGGGCATGATCTCATCCTTAGGCCAATCAGCATAAAGAGAAAGTTGCTGATGAAGAGCTAATTATGAGCAAATGCCTAGAAGCAAAATTAATAGCTATAAATATGAAATGCATCATCTCACAGCTAAGAGAGAAATGTAATGTTGAGACATTGCTGTTCCATACCTCAGTGTATAAAGCAACCTAGCAGTTCCTTGGGTTTACTCTTATATGCTTTTTTAATATCTGAGAACACAGAAGAATGTGGAGAGAGATCATAATTAGCCTTCTCATCTTTTGGGTGCCAGGTAAGACCATTTGTTCTCCTCTTATATACCCTACAGGAATGCGAAGATCTGACAGCTGTGGCATGGGGCAACCGGCTTGGTGGATTAATGGTCTACAGAGGGGGGAAAGCAGTTTGCTATCCATTGGCTGTTGCATTGAACCACAAAGTATGAGATGAGGAAGACCAAGGGCTGTCTGTTCAGTCTAGAACAAAGACTTTGGATTTTCCCATACCAATACATTTCTTCTAATTTTTGTCCCTACTAGAAGCCACTCTGAAACAGGTCTGTAGTTACCATGATGTGGTTGAGTATCTAAACATCACTTCTAATAAAGAACTCCTCTTATACACCATGCCTAAGAAGAACTGGAAAACCCCCTTTGAAGTGGGCCTAGACTTCACCTTGGTTTCCATCCTTTCAGTGGTAAGAAAGAAGTATTCATAATATCTTTGCTTTCCCTTCGCATGACTAGTCCAGATATGTGGGTGAAGGAGTAGGGGTCAAAGCAACCTTAGGAACAAAGAGCTCTTTCAAAAAAAAGAACATAAAACTTCAGGCTTTTATTTCTTCTTGCAGTGGAAGAAACAGCTTTATGAAAGTTACCATATATACTCAACTATAAATCGACATTATGTATAAGTCAAGGGCAGGTTTTGGGGCCAACATGGATTTTGATATGACCCATGTATATGTTGAGGGTAAAATTTCAGGTTATATAACAAAGGATCTAAAGCATGAAGCAAAGGAAAATAATGCCAAAGAACTTACAAAATTCCAGCAGATAACAGTTTGTGCGTGCGCTAAAGGCTTGATGGATGAGAGTACAGTGGTGCCTCGGGTTACGAAATTAATTCGTTCCGCGGCCGCTTTCGTAACCCGAAAAGCCTTCGTAAGCCGAATTGCCATAGGCGCTAATGGGGAAAAGCCGCGATTCCGTGCGAAAAAGCCGAAAAAAGCACCAAAAGTTTTTTCGTAACCCGAAAAAACATTCGTAACCCGGAACAATGATTCCCTATGGGATTTTTTCGTATCCCGAAAATTTCGTAACCTGGGTATTTCGTATCCCGAGGTACCACTGTAGAAGGGGATCATTGCTCCCAGAACTGATTTCTTGCCTTTCACCAGGGAATGGTTTCTTTTTTTATGTGTCAAAGTGCAGTACTTAGATTGACACATAGATAAGTTGACTTTTGGGAGGTCAATTTTTTAATTAAAATTTCTAGACTTATACATATAGATTAAGCTAGAAAATTCACCAAGGAAAAGCAAGTTTGCCTTTCCAAATGCAATCCTATCCCCCACTGCCCAGGAGGAATCTCCATTGGAGCCAATTGGAATCATGTCTGAGTACAGCCTAGCTCTGCCTACGAATGAAGTCCAATCCTCCAGCATATGAACTTGTAAAACTTTTTCCTCCACTCACTCACCCACACTAGCAGCCTGCCAAGTTACCTGAAAGCAGCTCTGGAGTGCTTTCTCGGCTCTCAAGAGCCAATTTCAGGGTTGCAAAAGGAAACCTGCAGTAGGGAGGGAGAATCATGCCTTTTCCAGTTGGCCGGCCTGGGAACCTTCCACAATCTGTTTTTCTGCCAGTAGAAATCTACTATTGAATCCAGCCTGTCCCTTGATTTTTCAAGAAAGTTGGTGTAAAGGTTTTCTTCCAATAATATTTCCCTTTTTATTTATTTACAGAAAGAAAAATTGCAGGTGGTCACATTCTATTTCTGGCTTTATGTGGTAAGATTATTTTTCTGTCTTGTAAATGCAAACAGAACCATCATTCCAGGGAAACCCAGGCTATGATTAAAAAAACAACTAATCTTTGACTCTTTCCCTCCCCCTGCCCTGCTAGATCTGGACAAATGAGTTCCTCTCCTGGAATCCTTTGGACCTCTGTAACATTTCCAGTATCGCTCTTCCAGCAAAACTTCTTTGGGTCCCTGATATTTTCATTGATGAACGGTGAGTCAGTTTTTACTATATTTTGATGGTGCCTTCAGACTGCATTTTGAAACCAAGTTCAGCTGATTGTTGTGCCAGATTCAGCACTATGTATGGACAGGCTCATCCAAACTTTGGGTCAATTTATATCATACCATTTAATGGAGCTTCTTGTTGCTTCCGCATCCTAATATTCTCCTGACTTCAATAAAAAGATGGCACATTTCAGTTTATTTAGGCTTGTGATGTGCAGTTTGACCTTAGATGCAGGTGTGCCCAAATCCTCAAATACCCCAATATCTTTCCAGATTGTTACAATCTGCACACAGTATCCTTTTTCTCTCCCATGGCCTTATTAATTTCATTTTAATTTTTAATTTATATTCTCTAGAGCAATAGTGGTTAAAGGTAATGGGGTTATTATTGTGTTTGTTTTCTCTGAGCATGCTCTTCTCAATATACACAGACATGCTGTAGACAGTCTCCTGCAATGCTTCAATTCATATAAAAAGTGAGTATGAGGAATGTGGAGGTGATCTTGCAAAAGTGGCATTTCACTCATGCACTATAACTCTAAAAAAAAAAAAGAAAGAAAGATAGCTAGACTAGAGAAGAGAAGAAGCCCCCCCCCCCCTGTTCGATATGTCTTGGAATGAAAAAGAAACCGGTTCAAGAATGGGAATAAAATGTTACAGCAGATGCTGGGAATTGCCAGAAAATAGTGTAAGAAAACAGAAATGTTGTTTGAATAGTTTTTAAAAGCTAAGAACCAAATACTGTGATCTCATGACACGTTTACCCCCTCTTGAAAAGCCCACTCCTAGAAATCAAGCATAACAGATTCCATCCCAAGGTCTCTGCAAAAAATATCTGAAAGTGTTTACACTGTATAGACTACATGTATTTTTATGCTGCTTTTCAAGTATACAATACAGTATATTACTACATCATTCATTATCCATGAAGCCATCCTGTACTCATGTTCATACCTTCAATGGTAGTTACACTGATGAAAATGTTTTCCACATGGAAGCTAAATTTATGTGGCCCATTATTTGGGAAGTACTATCCTTTCTTAACTATCATGCTATGTCTTTAGAGCCGATGATGACAAGTACACACCCAGTCCTTTTATTAACATCTTATCTACGGGTCGCATTTATTTCTTACAATCGTATCGACTTACTTCCTCCTGCAACCTAGATGTCCATGCATTTCCTTTTGACCAACAAAAATGCAACTTAACAGTGACAGCTTCAGTATATCAAGGTAACCCAGCTAAGCACAGTTATATTTCTCTGAACTGTTGTGATTTTTGGCTTCCTCCTGTCATGCATGTACTTTTCAATGCACACTCCCAGTCTATACTCTGTGTATTCAAATCCTGTTTCATTTCTGAACTTCACCTCTTTTCCACCTATGCTTACAGTCACTAATACTCTTTCCTACTACAGCCACCATTCCCTGTTTTATTCATCATATATCTTTCATCACTGCATTCTTTCTTGTATATCTGGTCTGTCCTGCTCCCCACTCCCAATTCAGTGTCTTTGATGTCCTCAAATATTGAGCCAGTATTTATTTGATTTATTTATTTCATTTTTATATCACTTTTATTCCAGAAAGGAACCCATGGGTTGTTCTCATGGAGGTCTTTCTGGCCTGCATTCACAATCGCCATTCAGTGTGATCCCATATTATGGTTTTATTTGCATGCTAAACAAACTTATGCCATAGTATAAGATCGAACAATATGCATTTCAGGCCAGCACTACAGAATGCATGCTTGTTATGGGCTTATGACTGTGGATTTTTATTTGCAGGGAACAGCCAAGATCCTATTTGTGAAGCATAAAATACACATAAAATGGTCCCAAGAGGTGAAGGCTGTTACTTCTTCCCCAGCTGTGCAATGGTAGGCAGACAGCTCTCAGGCACAGCTCTGCCTCTCTGGTCATAGACTGGCCATGGCGGTGAACCTGGAAACTATCCAGCTTCATCAGTGCACAGCTAGGAGTGAAGAAGAAAGCTTCCCCCTGCCCCAAGGGCAAAGTTTGGTGTTTCCTCTTCAGCTGTGCAGTGGCAACTCAATAGAGCCCAGGCACAGCCCTGCGCAGTTAATGAATGGCTCTGAGTAGTAATGGAGTTGTGCCAAGGTACTGGGTACCTCCTTTGTCAGTGTCCCCAATGTACATATGGTGATATAACTGGGTGTACCTCTGCCAACATAAGATACTGACTGTG
>NC_056523.1:139753523-139761963 GCF_019175285.1 Sceloporus undulatus | reverse complement strand
TAAGATATTTTGAATTGAGTTGTGAATTTCTTTCCAAAATGCCTGAATTATTTTACATTTCCACCATATGTGCATAGGATTACCTTTCTCAAAATTACACTTCCAACATTTACCATATTCTAGTTTGTACATTCTCTTAATCCTCCAAGGTGTGTAATACCACCTATTCATAATTTTTAACAAATTCTCTTTGGGTTCCTGCACTATTGTAAAATCAAGGGTCTTCTTCCACGCGTTCTGCCATTCATTTAGGTTAATATTCTTTCCTAGATCCTGGGCCCATTTAGGCATATATTCCTTAATAGATTCATGCTCCAACATACGATTTATCAACAATCTATAAAACTTAGACACTTTCTTCTTATCTGGTTGCCAGAATACAGTGCGCCGCGCCATATGCGGCCTTGAGCATACGCGGGGCGGAAGGGGCGGCGCGTCCCCCGCGCGCGCCCGTCCATTGCGCCCTGCACGCGCCCGCGCCGCCGCGCACAAGCCCCATTGTTTCCAATGGGGCTCGAGCATAGGTGGAATTCGCCTTACGCAGAGGGATCCGGAACGGATCCCCCGCGTAAGGCGAGGACGGACTGTAATTAATCTAATTCATTCCGTTTCTCCTCAATTCCTGCCGTCTTTTTATCTTCTGAAAATTTATTCTTAATCTGGTAATAGTTGAACCAATTTAACTCAAAACCCTCCCTCTTTAATTCTTCCCTGGATTTGAGTAACAGATTCCCTTGCTGATCCTTACTTGTGCAATCTTTATAAGTAAGCCAATTATTGTTATCGTTTATTAACCACCTGCCAAAGAAGGCTTCCTGAGTTGAAGTCCGTATGGGAATCTTAAAATAGGACATTTTTTTCAACTTTTCCCAGGTAAGCAATAAAGACTTTCTTATAGGATGATTATTAAAATCCTTGTTTTTTTCCACATTACAGTTGGCCCTTCTTATACACGGATTTTTTATACACAGATTCAAGCATACACGGTTTGAAAATATTCCAAGAAAGTATAAATTTACCTTGATTTTCCATGTTTATAAGGGACACCATTTTGCTATGTCATTATATTTAATGGGACTTGAGCATACACGGATTTTGTTATACACGGGGATCTTGGAACCAAACCCCAGCGTATAACAAGGGTCCACTGTATTATAGCACTTATACGCGTGCCACCCATATCTTAATTGTGTGTTTTCCAAATTTAATATTTCTTTTTCGTCTAACTTCACCCAATTTTGTATCCACACTAAACTACATGCCCAATAATATGCTTGCAAGTCAGGGAGTGCATATCCCCCTCTTTCTTTCGAATCTTTCAATATGGAACTTTTGATCCTTGGCTTCGCTCCTCTCCATAAAAATTTACTCAGCTCTTTTTCCCATTCTTTAAATTGTTTGGATTTTATCACAATTGGGAGATTCAGAAACAGAAACATTAGCTTCGGTAAAACAACCATTTTTACAACAGCTATTCTCCCCAATAGGGGAAGATTTAATCTATTCCACCTGCACATACTTTCTTTGATCTCCTTCAACTTACAGCAATAATTATTCTCATATAATTTTAAATTGTCTTTGGATATTTTAATGCCCAAATAGTTAATTTGTTTTTCTATCTTAAATCGTGATTTTTGCCTCAACCGATCTCCTTCTTCTATAGATAAGTTTTTAGTAATCACCACCGTTTTTCTTTATTTATTTTTAATCCTGCCATCTTTCCAAACATATTCAGCTCATGTTGCAATAATTCAATGCCATGTAATGGATTTTCCAGAATTATTGCCATGTCATCTGCAAATACTTTGGTCTTTACCGACTGACCTTTAGTCATAATTCCCTTCAGTTTCTTATTATCATTAATTGTTCCTACCAAAATATCAATTGCCAAAATAAAAAGGAGTGGAGATACAGGACATCCTTGCCTGACTCCTTTCCTTATACAAAATTCTTGTGATCTTTTGTTATTCACAATCAAGAAAGCCCTTTGATATTTATAAATTTGACGCATTGCATTAATAAATTTTATCCCCATGTCTCTTCTTTCTAGCACTTCTACCAAAAACTCTCATCTTAAACTGTCGAACGCTTTTTCCATATCAAGCGCAATCAAAGCGCACTGTTTGTCATTGTTCACTTGATAATATTCTAGGCTATTTATTATAGTCCTAATATTATTCCTTATCTGCCTACCTGGTAAAAACCCGTTCTGTTCTCTACCTATGATGAATATACTTCGCATGACTGCCTTACTAGCATCCCACACTGTTTTCATAGGCATTTCTCAATCACTGTTTTCACTAAAGAAAATTTAAAGTCTTTTTTGCTTTCTCCAGAAAAACCTTGTTATTAAGTAGAGAATGTTTGTTTCCTGCTTCCCTGGTCAGTACAGTCAGCCCTCCTTATACGTGGATTTGCCATACGCGGATTTGATCATACGTGCATGGCAAATCCGGAAGTTGTCCCCAATGGCAGCGTGTGTGCACGCGCGCCGCCATTGGGGACAACTTCCCTCCATTCCCCTCTCTCCCCCACAACTTTTTTCCTCCCTCCCTCCCTCCCTCCCTCCCTCCCTCCCTCCCCTCCGTACTACCTTTTCTTCGCCGGTGGTTGCGTCGGCTGGCTGCCGCCAGCCTCAGCCATAACCAGGGGAAAAGGCCAAGTGGGGGTTTTGAGGCCAAGAAGCCTCCGCCTGCCAACCCGGCCCTTTTGCTGCCACCGGCACCTTCACAACAGGGGCCGGGTGATGGGTTGGAGGCCAAGAGGCCTTCAAAACCCTCACCCGGCCCTTCTGCGGCAGCGGTGGCAGCAAGGACGCTGAGGAGGCCTCTGGTGCTGGTCCTCCCCACCTCGGCCTCCTCGCCGCCGCTACAGCCAGGGGAAAGATCAGGGCTGCTGCTGGGACCTCCAGGAGCAGCACCCGGCCTTTTCCCCGGCAATGGTGGGGAGAGGAGGAGGACCAACGCCTGAGGCCTCTTGGCCTCCTGTCCGCCGCTACAGCCAGGGAAAGGCTGGGTGCTGCTCCTGGAGCAGCACCCAGCCTTTCCCTGGCGGTAGTGGGCGGAGAGAAGGAAGAGGAGGGGATGAGCGCCTGGGGCCTCTTCGCCTCCTCTCCGCCGCCGCCAGCCCTCTGTGCAAGGGCAGGTTGCTGGAGGCCCAGCCAGCCTGCCACTCGGCCCTTCTTCAGAGGTGATGATGGTGGTGGAGAGGAGGTCTCAGGCGCTCGCCCCTCCGCCTTCTTACAGACCGCCGCCAGCACCTCGATGCAGGGGCCGAGTGGCGGACCGGAGGCCTAGAGGCCTCCAGCCCACCACCCGGCTTGCACAGAGGTGCTGGTGGCAAACCGTGGTGGAGAGGAGGCCGAAAAGGCCCCAGGTGCTCGTCTCCTCCTCCTCCTTCTCTCCCCACTACAGCCACTTTCTTCTTTCCCATGAATATGGTATTTCCTTCTTCCCAGTTCTAAAAAAAAAAAAAAGTAGAACCAACTATTGAGCTTTCTAAAATTGTATAGCTTATTTACTAGTTTAAAAAATTGGCAGACTGGGCTTAGTGCCAAGAATGTTAGCCATTAGCTGGCACAGTTGCTCTTTGATGAGCCTCGTCTCAGAGTGACCGGTCACCCTGCTGTCACCGCCAGAAGTCATCTCGTGGCTTATCTTTTCACTCGGCCATTGTCTAAATAATATTTGTAAATGTGGGGTAAAAACTGAGTGTAGTGGACAGGGTGACCAATGTGCTTACATCCTCTCTTTAGGAATCATCCCAGCCCAAGAGGGATCGGCGGCATCTGTCCAGTTCATCCTCAGCAGGACAATGGAATCCAACTCCTGAATGGGTAAGAGAAGCTGGGAATGTTTGTTAATAGGCCATGTTGATATTAATTGCTATTTATCACATGTGCAAAGTTCACTACTTAATGAAGTAAAGAAGCAGTGATGTGGGAACAGACATGATAGCGAACCATAATGATGAGTAAAAAGTGTAGCACCTTTTGACTGTTCTCTGCTGTGCCTCTTTTCTGATGCTGCTATGACAGCAGTATACAGTTCTGAAGCATGCACACACCTTTCCTCCATTATGCATGCTCTGAAAGGATCTGGGGTGTGCAACTGCTCCCCTGAACTCTTAAGGTTTGTGGCACTTTGCTTTATCCCTGCCTGTTACTTAAATTCTAACTGATCAGAAACACCTCTAGTGCAAAAAGGTAATCTTGGAGACCAATATTTCACAAGCCTATATTATCATTTTTGCCTTATTGATAAGATGGCTGTGAAAACAGGATTTCTCCTTGTTGCTCTCCTTTCCATAAAGGAAGGATGCAAAGAGGTTGCTTGGCTTCTCCAAAAAGCCACACCCACACTATCACTTTTCTTTGAGATGCCTAGGATGTTCAAAGCTTGTTATGAGAATTCTCATATATCAAACAGAAGGCAAACATTGAAAGAAGTTCTCTATGTCATCTATGTGGCAGCAATATCATTTATTGGATTTTTAACAATGGAATTGGAATAATTTATTTTGACTGTAGATATATGTGGGTATTTCCATACTGAAATGGTGCATGTCTTTCTGCAAAGCTAATCTACTATCTCTTCTGACATTCTTGGTAAATTTATAAGTACTTTGCATCACATGCAAGACTGTTCGAATTGGATTCACCAATCCTCACTGACTTTGTTCTGTGTATCAGATCCTGTTATGTGACCTGTTAATTGCATCTGCTATTTTCTTTTGCAGGTGGTATCTTGGAAGTCAAAGCTGCCCCTGCAGACAATCATGAGGCTATTACAGGTCTTGGTCCCCCAGGTAGAGAAGATATGCATAGACAAGTAAGTGTATGGTAATAGTTCTGATGACAAATCTGTACTTGGGACAAGAGGCTACCATCAGAACACAATTCGGAGAAACAGAATGGTTTCCAATTAGCAAAGGGGTCAGGCAACGCTGCATCATATCACCCTATTTGTTCAACTTGTATGCAGAAAATATAAGAAAAGCAGAATTTGACTCAGAAGAAGGAGGAGCGAAGATAGGAAGAAAAAATATCAATAATCTTAGGCGCCTTACGGACGGGCCTAAGCGGCGCCGTCATTGCGCCAGGAATACGCGCGAGGGGCTGCGCTTCTGAACGCGCCTTGCCCCTCGCGCGTATTCCGTATGGCAAGATGGCGGCGCCCTATACAGACGGGCGCGGCCATCTTGACGTAACGGACGCACAGCGTCCGGACGTCTAAATCCGGAAGAGACGTCGCGAGTGTGCGCTTTGGCACTTGCGACGTCTCTTCTGGGTTGCCGGAAGGAGCGCGATTTTCGCGCTCCTTTTTTACAGTGCGGGGGAGTCGCGCGGTTTGGCTGCAGCGGCTTCCCCGCGCTGCAACCGGCAGCGGCCCAAGACCGCCCCTTTGGGGCGGTCTGTAACGGGCCACAGATATGCGTATGACATACTACTAGCAGAAAACATCTCAGATCTGGAACAGATACTAAGGAAGGTCAAAGAGGAATGTGCCAAGGCAGGCTTAATGCTGAACATAAAGAAAAAAATAAGAACCATGGAGGATCTACATAGATTCAGCCTAGACAATGCACTTTATCTCACCAGCTAAAAAGACAGGAGCATGAATATCGGGTGATAACACCTTATCACATGATGTTGCATGATATCACGATTATCCCGCTTTTGTTCAGAGATTATCCCATGAAAAAAGAGGAATTCTAGCGCTGCTTTTTATTCACAGGATTTTCTGTGAATAAAAAGCAGCGCTAGAATTCCTCTTCATTCATGGGTTAATCACAGGATAATCGTAATGTCACACAATGTCATGTGATAATCAGTGTCATCATGTTATATTGTTGGGAGCATTCCGCTATGCTCCCATCTTTTTTGCTGGTGTTCATAGAGACAATTGAAATAGTAAAAGAGTTCCTGTACTTTGGATCAAACATTGATCAGTTGGAGACTGCAGCCAATTATTATTACTATTATTTATTATTATTAACCTTTATTTATGAAGCGCTATAAATTTACACAGCGCTGTACATACAATCTTTTTAGTTAGACGATTCCCTGCCCTCGGGCTTACAGTCTAAAAAGACATGACACAGAAGGAGAAGGGAGTGGTGGAGGGAAAGGGTAAGAGGTCCAGAAGTTCCTCTCTACCTCCAAGGCCTGGACCAAGGCAGATGGACTGGAGGGAGGGCTTGGCTTCATAATGTATGGTTAATCTTCTTCCAGGGAAAATACATACTCTCAAGTAGGATAATACATATACAGTACATAGCAATACAGGAAATGGTTTGATAAACAGGCACCAAAAGAACATCAAATAGTAAGCGACAATTATACAATGCCTGGGAAGGCTTCTCTGAACAGGATGGTTTTCAACTCCGTTTTGAAGCTGGTTAAAAAAGTGATGGCTCTTGCTTGTGGGGGAAGAAGGTTCCAGGAGTGAGGGGCAGCAAGTGAAAAGGGTCGAATCCGGGATGGGGCAGAGGAAATCCTGGGCTGAGACAGCAGACCTTGACTACCAGAACGGAGGGCCCGAGTGGGAAGGTGAGGAGAAAGAAGGTCTGATAAGTAAGGAGGGGCCAGTCCATGGAGGGCTTTAAATGTCGACAGCAGGAGCTTATACTGAATGCGGAAAGGGAGGGGGAGCCAGTGAAGGGATGCCAACACAGGAGAGATGTGGTCAGAGCGGTGGGTGGAAGTGATAATGCATGCAGCTGAATGCTGGACAGAGATTAAAGGACGGAGGTGAGAAAGAGGAAGCCCAGCCAGGAGGACGTTACAGTAATCAAGTCGTGAGATCACTAGGGCATGGACCAGGATCTTGGCAGTAGAGGCGGAGAGATATGGTCGGATTTTGGCAATATTGTACAAAAAGAATCTACAAGCCTTGGCTGTGGTCTGGATCTGAGGGATACATGACAGAGAAGAGTCAAAGATAAAACCAAGACTGCGGGCTTGTTGGACTGGTTGAATAGAAATGTTGTCCACAGAGACAGAAAAGGAGTGTTGAAGAGTGGGCTTAGGAGGAAAGACAAGAAGCTCCGTCTTGGACATGTTGAGCTTCAAACGCCGATGGCGCATCCACTGCGAGACAGCTGTGAGACAAGAGATCAAAAGAAGATTAGGAATGAAGAGGGCAGCAATGAAAGAACTAGAAAAGATCCTAAAGAATAAAGAAACAAAACTGAGCATGAAAGTTAGAGTTGTACAAGCCATTGTTTTCCCTGTCACCATGTACAGATGTGAGAGCTGGACAGTGAAAAAAAAAAGATGGGTGAAAAATCAACTCATTTGAGATGTGATGCTGGAGAAGAGTGCTGAGGATACCATGGACAGCCAAAAAGAGAAACAAATGGATCCTAGAACAGATAGAATCATAGAATCATAGAGTTGGAAGAGACCACAGGGGCCATCCAGTCCAACCCCATGCCATGCAGGAAATCACAATCAAAGCATCCCTGACAGATGGCCATCCAGCCTCTGCTTGAAGACCTCCAAGGAAGGAGACTCCACTACACTCCGAGGGAGTTTGTTTCACTGTCGAACAGCCCTTACTGTCAGGAAGTTCCTCCTAATGTTGAGGTGGAATCTCTTTTCCTGCAGTTTGCATCCATTGCTTCGGGTCCTAGTCTCTGGAGCAGCAGAAAACAAGCTTGCTCCCTCCTCAATATGACATCCCTTCAAATATTTGAACAGGTCTATCATATCACCTCTTAATCTTCTCTTCTCCAGGCTAAACATCCCCAGCTCCCTAAGTCGTTCCTCGTAGGGCATGGTTTCCAGACCTTTCACCATTTTAGTCGCCCTCCTTTGGACACGCTCCAGTTTCTCAATGTCCTTTTTGAACTGTGGTGCCCAGAACTGGACACAATATTCTAGGTGGGGCCTGACCAGAGCAGAATATAGTGGCACTATGACTTCCCTTGATCTAGACACTATACTTCTATTGATGCAGCCTAAAATTGCATTGGCCTTGTTAGCTGCCGCATTGCACTGTTGACTCATGTTCAACTTGAGGTCTACCTGGACTCCTAGATCCCTTTCACAAGTAGTTTCATTCAGCCAGGTGTCCTCCATCCTATATCTGTGCTTTTCGTTTTTCCGCCCTAAGTGCAGTACCTTACATTTCTCTGTGTTGAATTTCATTTTGTTAGCTATGGCCCAGTTTTCTAGTCTGTTCAGGTCATTTTGAATCTTGATCCTGTCGTCTAGGGTATTAGCTATTCCCCCTAATTTGGTGTCATCTGCAAATTTGATAAGTATGCCCCCAATTTTGTCCTCCAAGTCATTGATAAAGATGTTGAATAGCACTGGGCCCAGGACAGAGCCCTGTGGGACCCCACTGGTCACTTCTTTCCAGGATGAAAAGGAGCCATTGTTGAGCACTCTTTGGCTTCGGCCAGTCAACCAATTACAAATCCATGTAACAGTTAC
>NC_056523.1:139746037-139753498 GCF_019175285.1 Sceloporus undulatus | reverse complement strand
TTGTTTAACGCTTCAGGACAGGATTGTCTGGAAGGTTGCAGCTGAGCAGAGTGAGGCCATGCTTTGCAGTCATAAAGTCCCAAATTCCGTTCTGGCTTGTCTTCCCAGAATGTGGAAGTGCAGGATTTCCAGACCAGCCACACAGTACGCCAGTGAGTCCTTTGTGTGGGGGACTGTGTGGGTGGTTTATAGAGCTTTGTGAGGGGTTTATTTCACTGGGTTGATATAATGAATTTACATAGGTCCTTCACTTCCAAAAATGATCATAATCCAAGCTGGCAATCTTCACTCTAAACCTTACATTTATAGATTGTGTGTATAAGGTGCAACCATATTCAGCAGTGTGCTCTTAAAAAAAATAACAAGGAAAAAGTGAGCAATTGTGATTTTTGTACATAGATTTGTTCCGAAACAAGCGCACAATGTACAGACTCAATTTCTATGTGGCTTTAGCAAGCCAGAGGAAGGAGGGTACTACCCCCCCCCCCCCCACCACCCCACACCAACCCAACATCTACCTCAGCTATGCTATGGACTGACACACACAAAACACACACAACTCTTGTAATTGTAAAATTGTTCATGACTCAGGTCCAGCCTTTCTATCTTTTCATTCTCATTTTTATTTTTACATCGAGTGAGATCAGATGAGTACGGGGTGTGAGCGGCAGACTATTGGAATCGCACGGCTGGATATGGACGCAAGAGAATAAGAGCGCGATACACACGCACGCTACGACAGAACATTTTAAGATTCGATTTGTGTGTTCTCATGCTGTGACTCCCTTTTCACGGCCGCCCCGGACTGTCGTGCTCACCTCTCGTCTGTACGCATAGAGCGAAGTGAGGCCTGCTGTTTAGGCAGGAGGGGGGCTTGTCCGGTGTCCGTACCCTTCTCGCGATGCTCACCGGCTCGCCAGGCGACTCCTATGCTGCGCCCCAGAGCACCAGGTGCTGTGACCCTGCCGCGGACCCTCCGGACACCCCAGGCGATACCATTTTTAGTAACGTATGCACCCGTCTGTGTCACTCCCTCCTCCTCCTCCTGGTCCTCGCCCACGACCACTGACACTTTCTCCTCTGCCTTCTCCCACAACCTGTCACCCCGGACTTACAGGCTGACCCCGCGCGACCCCCAATTGAGGCGCGGCGGCGCGCCACGATTCCCGCCCCTACTCTCTTTCCTTCCATTGCGCCACGACGGCCCTTTTACCCTCCCCCCCCGCCCCTCTTTCCCAACTTCTGAATATTCCCCTCAAGAGAGAACTTGATCCCCTCCACCCCTCGCTCTTCGTTTATTTGCTTTCTTTTAAAAAAGACCCTTTTGTGTGTGTGTGGAGAGAGAGGAAGAGTGCATCCGCACTGCAGAAAATCCCGCCCCTTTAGTACCCTGTCTCTGATGTTGATTTCTACTGATGGTCCCCCGAAGGAGAACTTTTCCCACCCCCCTTTTTGGGTGCTGTCGCTCCTTCTTGCAATCTTTTTTAGAAAAGAAAAGACCTTTCCCCAAACCCTCCCCTCCTTTTCCCTGGGCGAAACCCTGCCTCATCTCCTGCCCTCCGGCTCCAGGCTGGGTGGGGTTGTCTATGTTTGTGTGAGTGCCACGCCCCCCCCATACTTCCTACCCCCCTTTTCTCCCGGGGCTCCATGCCGGGTCTCTGCCTGGCATCCCCCCTCTAGGCACCTTGCGTAACATCGCATGAGGCAGGAGGACACTTGGCATTTATTTTTGGTTAATCCAGAGGCGACCTTTCTAAGCTGCCTTTCCCCTCCTTTTTTTCCCTTCTTTTTGCGTGTCTGAGCTGGAGCCCTGAAGGGAGGGAGGCTTGTCCTGACTTCCGCACTGCAGAATTAAGCCGGTTTGGGACCGCTGTGAATGCCATGGCTCCATGCTATGGAATTCTGGGGAGTGTAGTTTGTTGTGGCACCTACACTCCTCAGAATTCCATAGCATGGAGCCATGGCACTCACAGAGGTCCCAAACCGGGTTAATTCTGCAGTGTGGACCCACTGTTTCCCTCTCCCCCTCCGCCCCTTTCTCCTTCTGCGGCTCCAACTGTTGCGCGAAAAGGCCAGAATAGAGCAGAAAGGGAAGAATTACGTAACGATAATGCAATTAACCGACGTTATGCCTTCGGATAATACGGTCCTGAGGCATTCTAGCTAGCCTCCAAAGGCGGGAAAAAGGAGTTTCTGGACAGCCTCACTCAGTCTCTGTCCAGAAGTCCCTCAGGAGAAAGAGGCAGAGAGACCTGGGGGGGGGGGGAGTGCGAGGATATGGAGGGCTGGAGGAGAGAGAGTGCCTGCGAAGTAGAGGCAGAAGGGGGTTGTTGTTGTTGTTGTGGACTGCCTTGGAGTTGACCCCAAGTCCTGGCGACCCTGTGGATGAGGCATCTCCAAGCTCCCTGTCCTCCACTGCTGTCTTTCCACCTGGCAAACTCAGGTCCATGGCCTCCCTCATTGAGTCCATCCACCCAGCATGCAGTCTACCTCTCTTTCTACTTACTGCCTTCCCCACCTTTCCTAGCATTACTGTATTATCTTTTCTAATGAGTGTTCCTTCTTATTATGTGTGCAAAATCCCACAGCCTCAGTTTGATCGTTTTGGCTTCCAGGGAGATTGCTGGCTTGTTCGCTTCAAGGACCTATTTGTTTGTCCTTTTGGTTCTCCATGGGATCCTCAGCACTCTTCTCCAGCAGCACAGCTCAGAGATTTTCCTTCTATCCACCTTCTTCACTGTCCAGCTCTCGCATCCCTATATGCTGATGGGGAATACCATGGCTTGGACGATCCTAACTTTAGTGCTCAGTTGTACATCTTTAACCTTTAGGATCTCATCTAGTCCTTTCATAGCTGCTCTTCCCATTCCTAGTCTCCTCCTGATTTCTTGACTGCAATCTCCATTCCAATCAATGTTTGATCTAAGGGCTAAGAACTCTTTCACTCTTTCAATCTCCTCCTTACCTAGGTTGAATTTATGTAGTCATTATGCAGTCATTATTTTTGTTCAGCCTGCCTTTGCACTTTCTGCTTTGACCTCCCTTAGTAATTGTTCCAAGTCTGTGATGCTTTCTGCTAAATAGTATGGTGTCATCAGCATATCTTAGGTTGTCAGTGTTAGGAAACTGTAGTTATTTCCTCTTTGTGTGTGTTGAGGGGGACAATTTTATTGCTGCCTCTCCCCTCCCTATTTGTTCTTAGGTGAGTGGCAGAAGTAGATTTTGCTCCCTGCCCCATCTATTCCACAGTTTGTTCTGCCTTTGGCCACCTATAAATTCACACCACTTGATATCCTCCCAACTCTAGATGCTACTGTTTCCTGTTCAGTTTGGTTTGGCTACTTTTTCTGCATTGCCATAATAACAAGGGATGTTTAACAACTCTCCTTTGTTGTTGTTAATGCAGCCCTTCCCAGTCACATCAGAGTATCCTTGATGCCAATGAGTTTAACCTGCACTTGGATCCTTACCCTGCCACTCCTTCTATGGGACTTTAAAACTGGTAAATTTAGCTGGACCAGATCTAATGTTAGGTATAGTAGGTGTGAAGTAATGTATTTTCTTCACTCCAAATTTTAAGGGAGTTGATGGATTTCCAGTGACATCCGTGTGCCTCACCTGGAGGCTGATACTGGTGGAAACAAGGCGAGGGTGACAAATAGGTGAAGCTTTGTCCATCAGAACCACCTGTCATTGCTTGAAATATGTAGTCAGGGATGTAATGAGCCAGAGATGAACACAGGGAACTTCCTTAGAGAAAGCCAAACTGTGGAGTCCATTGAGCCAGGCAATGCCAACTGCACTGAACAGTGGCTCTCCAAGGTTTTTTGTGTAGACATTTCTCCTTTCTTACTTACCAGGAGACGCCAGGGATGGGATCTGGAACCTTCTGATTGCAAAACAGGCACTCTTCCACTAGGGTTTTCAGATCAGTTGAGTAAATGCCAACTAAACACCCCTTCCAGAGATTATGTGTGTATGTGCTCATGTGTGAAACCAAGACATTCTCCCATACAAGCACCATCTTGAATGAATGCAGGGCCAATGGAGTTTGTGCAGAACTTCCTGGAAGGTTCTTTCTGCAGAATGCTTGTTCTATCTATAGTGATGTTTGTTTCTGTATCCTTCTTGGCCTCATACATCTTTCTTTAGGCACTCTGCACAGTGGCAAACATAAACCGACAACAGCACCAACAAAATTATGACTGCCTACAGCCGTCCAATAATTAATAACAACAACATTAAAAATCCAAATGCACTCATATTCTCTACAGACAGGACTTTGGATGCGCATACTAGGAACTGTGATAAAATAGCTACATAAATACTGCAAAACATAGCAGGCTGGTGTTTTGAGCTTCCAATATATCATCTGTTCTTTTGGAAGCAGACAGATCTTGGGTTTTTGACGGCAAACAGCATATATGTAGTTTCCTTGTGCTTCCTCAATATTTTCCTTCTTCCACTGCCAATAGCAAACTTCACTCTAATGCCTGTTGAGTCAGGACTGGACTGCTTGTCTGTTTCCTGCAGAAGGGAGATATAAGTATACATTTGCTTATATTCAAAAAGTCCTTTGGAATTCTTTCCTGTTGCCCCAAAGTGCAACCGTGTTGACGAATGAGCTCTGGGCCTGAAATTACCCTGAAGACTCATCACCCTCAGCACAGCAGCAGTGACTGTTCAATCCATTCCACCCTTAATCTCCCTTTTAAATAATTTCCCTAAATAAGTACTTATGTGATGCTTATTTGGGGAGCTTTAGGAAATATGGATTACAGAGGCTGTATTTCCTCCCTCTTTTTAATACACTTTTAAAAAGTACCCTCAGAGGGAGGGGGACCCTGCAGCATGCAGAAAAACTGGACTAGCCGGCAGGGAAACAATATTCACTCAGCCCCAGGCTCTGTATTTCCTGGGGAAAGAGGAGAGCTGGCAGAACGGATGCTGTGCTGTGCAGCCACCTGCCATGGCTCAGAACTAACAGGGGAAGAAAATGGGCAGCAGAATGGCATCCTGGCCCTGTCATACCACTGCATGTAGCTCTTTCTTCCTTAGATCTTCATGTTTCTTTTTAGTCTGGCAACACTTCTATTAGGGGCATACCTGTAACGTATCATTCAATTAAGGATGTCAGTTTATAATTTGAGTCCCTCACAGACAGGCACCCAAAAGTGTAAGGGCATTGCTCCCCCAATAAGATTTCTGCTCTCCCAAGTGAAATATTTCTGTCAGTCCCCCAAATTTTAGCATTACATAACATAAAAGTGTCAGTTGAACTTTTAGAAATTCAGTTTAGGCATCCAAAGAAAGGGAAAGACAATGTGACCAAGGGAACAGAAACAACGCATATACTGTACAAGAGTTCTAGGTGTGAATGATTTTCAATGTCTCTATTGGAGGTCTCATCAGCATCTGGACCCAAAAGTGATAGTTTGTTTTCAGCCCTAGCTTGCATGTTTATCGGTTCTAGATATTGTAAACTTTGTCCAATTTTTGCCGCAGTTCATCTTCAGGCATCTTTTGCTTGATTTTTCCCTTTGGGCTAAGTCAGTATGTCCTCCTATTTGCAATTCTACGTTGTATCTGCAATGCAGAAATAATGCCGTTTGATACTGCTTTAACTGCCATGGCTTCATGTTATGGAGTCCTGGGATTTGTAGTTTGATGTGGCATCAGAGCTCTCTGACAGCGAAGGCTAAATATCTCACAAAACTACAAAATTCTAGAATCCCACAGCATTGAGCCATGACAGTTCAAGCATTGCCACACTGCATTATTTCTTCAGTGCAGATGCAGCCCTAGCCATGCGTCCTCTCTGTGTGCTCACTTAAGTAAATTGGCCACACTCTTCCTGATGGGACTTGGAATTCTTCAGGTCTCAACCTTTTTTAAGACTTAAACCAAAATAATGCTATTTACATACATGGAGTATCAGACCTCCAGTGAGTTCAATATACACCCCATTCCTTGCCATGCTTTGCAAAGGGAAAACCTGTTCAGTCTCAAGTCATTTTCATGGAGATATCCAACAGCAAAATGCTTCAGAGAAGCGGACTGCTCATCTTGTGAAGTCCCCGTGCTCCATCTAGTCAACTATCGAGGGACATATTACAAATGCAGGAGACAGTCAAGTGGGTGGAAAAACAGAAAGATTTAGAGTGATGAAAAGCAAGCCAGCAAATCTGAAAAGAAATCTAACTACTACGTATTCACAGCAGTGAAAATAGTGTTCTTGGTTCTAATCTCTCTGTTTGAATGCAACACAGTTGCAGTGTTCAAAACAGACTTATATGTGTTTTCATGTGTGAATGATATAGGAAAATATTCTCTTTATTCCCTTGCTCCCTTTTGTGTTCACCCTAAATGAGCCCTGCATCTCTTTTGTTATTGCACTCTGAGTGTGTGTATGTGTGTGACTTACCCATTGTAAGCAGGCTAGCATCCTGCAGGCTGATGGAAATAGATTCTTCCCAGGTACACTATGATGATGATGATGATGATGATGATGATGATGCAGTTGATAACTTATCCTTGCATAGTTTTCACCTGAGAGCCTCAGATTCTTCGTATCTATACATAATGGAAACTGGTGGCTGTGATGCTAACATTGGTGCCCACTCTACTTTGGTGTTTAGTCTGAACATCAAGGGGACTATCCAAGATTCTGGATCTATTTGGGTTTAGCATTTTGGATAGCTCCTCTAAAGTTTAGACTAAAACCCAGAACAGATTCACCAACTTATTGACATGGAAGCCACCAGCAACCACTGTCTGCACCAGTTTGCAATTCCTGGTTATGTTGCCTTTGGATTTTCCTCCTCCCTGACCTAATTGGGGATCTAGTGGATCACAGCGATAAAACGTTGCAGGAGTCACATTGCTTCCTTGGAAATTACTAACACAGAGACACACACACATGCAGAGTTATGTGTGATGAATGTTCATTGCTTGTTGCAACTGATGATGCAGTATAGCAGATATAATGATTCTTCACACATGACTCATGTGTCCATGGGACTTGTGACATTTCCTATGCAGAAATAAATGTCAGGGATGATGGGAGTTGTAGCTCTTCACCTCTGGCTTGAACTCACCACCTGGTTGTGCACCACGCTGACCAGTTTTGGCCAGTGGTTATAGCTTAGCAGAGTTACAGAGAATAGGCTGAAGACCCTGACAAACTCTCCAAGCCTTCTCACTCTTGCTTCCACAGAAGTCTTCACCCTTCTTCTTGAGGATCCAGCTGGTTCTTGTAGCTTTACCCAAGACACCAGACAACTCAGTAGTCTTATATAAAAGATCTACTTTATTCTACTATATACAGCTCCAAAACTCTGCAACACAACAATACTCTACTCCTCACTATCCACTACTACTACCCACTCTACAACCCACAAAATACATTGGGATGCATAGTCATTATTATAGTCAATGCATGGTACCACCCACTGTTGTCTG
>NC_056523.1:139726079-139746012 GCF_019175285.1 Sceloporus undulatus | reverse complement strand
GTCTGTTTCACCCAGTAGGCGTGTACATCATTCTCATTGGTTCTCTTGGTTCATCTACAATTAATGATTTCATCATCTCAGCCTTGACCACTTAACAATTGTCAGGTGTGTCCAATTATCCACTTTGCATTCTTCTGTCCTTGGCATTTAGGACTTGTTAATTGTATTACCATTTACAACCTGTGTGGTTCTCAATTGGCTTCTGCTGAGTCACCCTGACTCTCACATACATGTTTTATTTCATTTATGTATACCCATGTTGCTTTTTCCTAACAATAATTCCATTTTAGGAATCGTGGTGTGAAATTATGTTAACCCTAGCCAGGAATCAGGGTTGTGCTGACTTTATGAGCAAAAGGTATTTTCTTGACAAAGACAATTTCCCGACAGACTTGTTGGGACTTGCTTCAGTTGGTAACTAGAAAGAAGGAGATATTAAGCTGTCCATTCTGAATATGATCTTTGTTACACCATATATGTGTGTATCATGGTTCATTGAACAGTATTTCAAGCTGGCCTCTTGTATGCGGTAGAATGAGATGCTGGTTGAGTTCTACAGTGGAAAAAGGGATGGTAACTCTTCATTGCAAGTTTGAGGGTGGTTTATATTAGTGAATTTCTCCTAATTATTTATTTTTTAAAAACCTCCTTGCAAATATAACACCAGCATTAAAACTAGAGCTCTTTCCTCACATCTTCATTTTCTTACTTGCATGGAATTTTTTATACATGAGACATTCATGTATCTTCCCCCCCCCCCCCCCCCCGCTCCAGTCTGAAATGGTTCTTATCGATAATGGCACCTCAGTTCTGCTACACATGAATCCTGGGCTTCATTTTCCACTGTGTATTCCTGCCACATATTTGTTACTCTGTTTGCACTGTTTGAACTCCTGTTTGTAGGGACTGAGGTTGTATATGTGGCAGGTATGTGATGCTGAACAGGTCTCCAATCTAAAGCTAGCTGCTATCTAGGCTGATGGGATGGATTTTGTTGTGTTGCATGGCAGGGATTGTCCTTTGGATGGGATGCAACTCCCATTGGCTCTAGCACTTGTGTAGCTACAAGCAGTCACATAGCATCTATAAAGCAGCACATTCTCTGTGTCTGTTGTGTCTAAGTTGGCTGTCCCATGAAGACTGAGAAAGAAGTAGGTAGGAGTTCTCTGTAGAACTATCACATACCTTCCTTTTTGTAATTATAATCACAAACTCTCAGGTGGTAGTGTTTATATTACATAAGGATCCATACAATCTGACCACTCCCAGATCTCCACCAATGGATCAGAAGGTTCAGAACAATTCTAGACTGGATGGTCTTGCTCCCTGTTCATGGCATGATGTGATAGGACCATGGTGCTTTGTGAAGGGAAAGCATATGCTACAGAAGGATAAGCTTTTGTTTCCCCCCAACAGGAAGCAGGACACAGGATTCAGCTGTACTTGTGGAACAGTTTGAACATGTTCGCTTTTAACCAAACCTCTGGAAACCGGCATCCCTAATTTTTTATCAGTTTTAGCTTTAAAGCTGAGTGTGGTGCCCAAATGTGCCATTACGTGTAGGCATTTTCTTTGTGGGCCACCTGCCCTTCTGACTTTTTAATTTTTTAAAAATATATATTTTATTTTAGGCCTGTGAAGTGAAGCACCTGGGTTGCAGTGGTCTGTTCACCATCACCATTCTCCACATGGACGAGGGATATTTTCAGGGAGAAAAGATAGCCTTTAGCTGCAGGCTGGGCACTTTTCCTTTGCAGCCCACCCAGGCCACCCTCTAACAACCTACGTGTTTTGGTCCAAGTCTTCCTTTGTGGTATGTTTTGTGATTGATCATATCTATCACAGCAGCCTTTAGGAGAATAGGTAATCCTCTCAAAATCTGTATAATGATTTAAAGGGTTTGTCCTTGTGGTGTTTCGAATGTGACCCAAAACAAAAACCTTAGTAGTCCTGTCAAATACAAACAACACTACTGAATGGCTGTTTTTTTTTTTTTGCTCAAGAAACACAATTTTGTGAAACAATTTTGACTAGATACAGTGTTTAATCTTAAATTGACCCCCTTCATTTTGTGCATGTTTGGAACAGATTAACAAAAACGTTTCACATTTCTGGAGGAAAATTGGCTGGTTTGGGTCCTTTCACTTGGAACTAGATGTGAAACAAATTTTAAAAATTGTAACATAATACAGTAAAACATATTTGTTTAATTAAAATAATCAGTAAATCTTCAGCATCAACTCAGGCAATGCTGATAAGTTTCCTAGGTCCATATTATGTTTCACTGGTCTTGAATTAAAGGGCTACTTATCTAGTAGAGCTTAGAAATTACTTAAAATTCTAGACCTCTTCCCCAGTAATTAGTTTTTCATTATGCTTATGTTTTTGAATAAGTCACTCTGTGCTTTAGAAGTAAATCAAAGTGAAGTCAAAGGCTTTCATGGCCAGCATCCATTGTTTTTTGTGGGGTTTTGGCTATGTGGCCGTCTTCTAGAACATGGCCACATAGTCAACAAAGCACAAAAACCATATAAATCAAAGTGGTTTATGATTAAATAGAGGCATCATGGTATAGTGGTTTGTGGTTTGAGCATTGGACTAGGATTATAAAGACTAGGGTTTGAATCCTCACTTAGCCCACTGGAATGACCTTGGCAATTCACACACTCTCAGCTTCAGAGGAAGGCAATGCAAGCCCTCTCTGAACAAATATTGCCAAAAACAAAACAAAAACCAGTGATAAGTTTCTCCTTAGGATCACCATAAGTTGGAAAAGGCTTGGAGACACAAGAATAAGTTTTTAAATTAGTTTAAGAAGTCCATTAGAGTACCTCAAGCTCCCAGCCTGCGGTACAAAACTCTACCTAGGAATTGTGGTGATCCCTAACTATTAAAGTAACTGGGTCCATTACATAGGATTAGCAGTGTTTGACTATAACACAAATTCCAATTTGTCCGTGTTCTGATAATAACCTTCTATAGAAATTCTTAACCTTTTTAGTTTGCCAAACAAAGGTAGTAGTACAACACAGAATTTAAAACCATGTAGTTACACTGCAAAGGAGTGAAGTTATCTCCACCCTATATTACAATCATAATACAAGTTTAGCTTATTTCTTCCCCAAACACACAACCACAATCAATCACAAGTAATTTGCTATTTGTTACAGGCTAATTTGGTTTGTGTGGTATGAGGATTAGACTACGATTGGAGACCAAGGTTCGAATCCACACTTGGCCATGGGGACCCATTGGGTGACCTTGGACAATCACATTCTTTCAACCTTAGAGGAGGGCAATGTACTACCCCTCTGTACAATCTTGCCAAGAAAATCCTGTGATAGGTTTGCCATAGAACCATCATAATTGGAAACAATTTTAAGGCATACATTAATACCAAAAAGCTTCATGTCTCGGACTGAACTTGGGTGGGTTATTAAGTTACAGTCAATGGAAAATGGGCAAATATCTCTTCAGGTATGTATGGTGAAGGATCCCTGCGCCCCAAGCAGAGAGGGCTTGTTGTATTATGATGAATCTACTTCATTTTTTACTAGTTCTAGTACTATTAGAATCACACTGGGTGTCTGAGTAGGCTAACTATATTTAATCTGAACTGGTAATAACTAAAAAAGGGAGATCCATTCATGCCAATTAATGTACTCAAAATAAGCAGGACCTGAAAGAACTTGCACAGTGGAGGCAACCTTGTGTTCGCAAGGCCCAAGCCATCCACCAATGGCTTCTAGGAAAGCTTCTTCCTTTCCTTCTCTTTCTTCCACCCTCCCCTCCCACAAAAGATAAAAGACAACAAGTTTCTGTGATGCTGAAGGGAACATGGTCCACCTGTCTTAGTATACTAGACTGTTGCAGGTGATTTCCCCGAATCACCTAAATACATACTTATATATACAACACAGACAAAAACGCATGCGCGCGTTGCACACATAGCACACACACACATGTCAGCCATGGTGTAGTGATTTGAGACATTGACTACAACTAAGTTGGAGATTAGACATTTCGAATCCCCTGCCTGGCCCATGGAACACCCACTGGGCAAGTTGACACTTCTCTCAGCCTCAGGGAAAACCCAGTGATAGGTCTCTAAAACCTTGGGGGTCACCATAGCTATGAAATGACCTTCTTTAAAAAAGGCACACAACAACAAGCAACAAAAAGCACCACCAACAACATAACACACAGGGTCACTTACTCACATATTATATATATATGGGTTTTCCCTCCCAAATGAGCTGATAATAATACGCCTGCTTTTGGTAGTGTGGCCCCATGTTTTTTGGCTACATCAACTAATGATACTTGCACATCCAGGGTCGCCTGCTATTTAGAAGAAACTTCTAGGAGAGCAAACTATAAACGTTCTGCTGCTCCAGGCAGTGTCCATATATTTGTGACTTTTTAGATGTTCAAAAATGGGCCCCCCAGATTGTCTCACAGAGAACTCATTCTCCAAACAAAATGGTGGTAACCTTCATTGTTCTGGAATATCTTAGTACCTCCAAAATCTTTATTATCCCACACCTACCATATATTTTCCACATATTCTTTAAAAATTTTCACCCACATCTGTTGTCCCACTCTGGCTTATTTAACCTTCCACTGTTCACATATTGCAGCTTGCAAATTACAGTAACAAAAACACACACACAATACAGTTTTGGGGTAATCAAAAAACCTGAAACATGACACAACGTTATCGTTAAATGTAGTTAAACTTGTCAATACATTAAAGACAAAATGAACAATGAACTATATTTATTCATTATTAATATTGTAATAGTTTAACTACCATTTTAATTATCAGTTTTGTAGGTTTTTAATTGTACTTTGTTTTTTTAGGACTGTTTTTTAGACTTTGAGGGAAGCAGGATAGAACATAAATAAATAAATTAATTTGATTTTACTTCACCTTTCTTCAACAAAATGGATTAATAATAAAAAGTAATTTAAAACCACTGGAGGTTAAAAGCAATGCAAACACTCTGTTCAGAGCCCTTTCTTTAAAACATTCAGTTTTCAAAAGCGCTCTCAGAATAAAAAACATTTTTACCTGAAAGGAGGCTGGCTACTCTGAGCTCCCCAGGAGGGAGTTCCCGAGCCTGGGAGGAAGCATTAAGGAGACCTCTCTAGTTTACGCTGCGTACTTTGGGGGGGCCGGGGAGATTAAGAATTATGGCATTTTGCCACCTATTTAACCAATAAACCACCATCTTTGTTTTTTTCCTTTATTCACATTTTATTACAAGTTTTCTTTAAAACACAGGACATTAACAACTTTACCACAAACTTACATTACACATATAACAACTTTTCTTGATCTTTCAAATTTATAATTCTTTCTTACACACCAAAATTGACTTCCTATGTTTGTAATTTCCCAGGTATCTTTTGTTCTACTTCAATTAATTATGTCCCTCATTACTTCCATTTATCTCATTATGCAGCAGTTTCAACTTAGGACCTTTCTTGCTTGTTTCACAAGTGTTTTTCTTATCTGTCTAGTTAAACAGTTTTCTAAATTAAAGAAAAGAAATAATCTGTCCATATTTGGTTACCTTACATTTTGCTTGCCTTTATTCTTACTATATTTTATATTTTTGACATACTTTCCCCAGTAATTCCGGTGTATATTCCAGTATGTGTTATATTTTTTTTAAGTAGAAATAAAAAACAATTCATTTGTAATATCATTTAGACTTGACAAGAAGCAGATTTTTTTCTGCTTTTATTTGGGCTGGCAGCGGAGGGTGCCTTTGGGATTACAGCATGTGTTTGCCACCAGTCCCAAGGCGGTCTTCGGCAGAGGCAGCTTCAACGACACCCCTTTTCATGTCTGGCCCTTAAGTTGCATCCTCATTATTTCTACACGTGTAGATGAAACCCATTAGTTACGAGTCCAAAACCTGTGGGCTTCAATCTTATTGTTAGCCTCCGTTAGATAGATCCACTGAACCCGTGGGGTTTAGTGATGACTCACAAGGAGAGATAGAAGAATATTAGAAAAAAATATTTGAGAAATGATCAGAATGTGTTTCCTCCAGTACTGAAGAGGACCCTGATGAGAAGAATCTTGGACTGATGATTATCTTTGCAGTTTGAGATTTTATTCTATGCACAAATTTGAACATGGTTGTTTTGTGCAGAAAACAACATTTTTGCACAGAAATTAATTTTTGAACATGAATAATTTTCTGCCATAGAACAGTGCTGTTTCCTGCACAGAAAATCTTGGTTTTCTGAACAAAAACTTTGAGAGGTGGTGAAATGCTAACAGAGGACAGAGGAAGGCTGAATTGTTTTAATACCTCTTGTCTCAGTCCTTTCTCCCAGAGGAGGAAAACAGTTGCTATTATGGTGGAAACGGAACAAATCGGCAGTAAGGAACAAATCATGCAGACTGCAGCCCAAAATAGGTAAAGAGGTATATAGGAAACCTAACTACTCTAAATGAGTTTCAAGTCTTCCAGGGCAGGACGAGCTGCATCCAAGTGTACTAAACGAACTTGCAGATGTTATCTCAGGGTCACTGTCAATATTCTTTGAGTATTCTTGGGGAGCACAGGAGTTCGGAGGAGAGAAAATGTTGTTTCCCTCTTCAAAAAGGGCTCATAAAGAGGACCAGTCAGCTTGACATCAATCCCAGGAGAAGTCCTGCGACACAGATAATTAAAACAGTCTTTTGTTTGCATTTAGAACGAAATGCGTGTGATTAGCCAGGAGCCAGTATAGTTTTGGCAAAAACAAGTGTGCCAAACTAATCTTATCTCCTTTTTGATAGAGTTACAAACTTTGTAGATCAGGGAAGTGCTGTGCATCTCTTAGTGCCTCTTGATTTCACGTAAGGCTTTTGACAACGATCATTCATGATATTCACATAGGCCATGCCGGTGAACTGTTGAGCTAGGCAAGTGTTATAGTTTGGATGGATTTGTTGAAGGATCAAACTAGTCGAGAATTCACCAAGATTGCTCCTCATCATGGAGAAGGGTGGCTCGTGTTCCTCAGGGTTTTTGTCTTTGTCCTTGTGTTATTTAACACACCTTTGGAAAATTGCTTAGGTTGATGGAATAGAAGGGCATCCTTATCAAATTTGCAGTGACACCCAAATCTCGAGGGAATAGCTAATACCCCAAAGGACAGGATTAGAATTCAAATGACGTTGACCGGTTGGAGAACTGGGCCAAAACTAACAAAATAAATTTCAATAGAGAATGAAATGAAATGCACAAATATAGGATGGGTTACACCTGGCTTGAGACGCAGTTACATGAATGCAGTCTAGGAGTCTTAGCGCAGAATACAAACTAGAGTTAACAGTATGATGTGGTGGCCAAAATGCATTCTGGGTTTCATTGACAGGGTATACTGTCCAGCTCAAGGGAAGGGAGTAGTCCCACTCTATATTGTTTTGTTCAGACCTCATTTGGAATATTATGTCCACGTTTCTGCATTTCAAGAAGTATATTGGCAAGCTGGAACACATGTTCAGAGGATAACCAAGATGATCAAAAGTCTGAAATAAAGATTTATGAGGAATGACTGGAGGAGCTGAGTATGCTTAGTTCTGGGAGAAGAGGACTGAGAGGTGCCAGTAGTATTTATTTCAACATGTGTAGGGATGTCATTATAGAAGATGGAAACCAAGAGATTCCACATTAACATTAGGAAGAACTTTTTTATTATACTGAAAGAGGTGTTCAGCACGTGGAATGGACTGCCTTGGTGGGTAGTGAAGTCTCCACTTTTGAATTATCTTTAAGTGGATGGATTCTTTTAGGAGTGCTTGTCATTATGTATTCCTGGCATGGCAGGAGGGTTTGACTAGTGACCTTGTGATCCATTCTATTCTAGATTCTATGAGTTTGTAAGACCTGTGAACAGGGCTGGTGATGATCAGAGCTCTGGAGAGTCCATTTCATCTCCATAAGGTAAAACTGACTTGATGTAAAAACTGACATGATGACTGGATGGCCCTTGTGGTCTCTTCCCAATCTATGATTCTATTGTATATGTGCATTCTTCTTCACCTGTCAACTTATTGTGACCCTATGAACAGCATGGGTGTTGTTTTAGGTGAGGAATACTTAAGGAGGTGGTTTTCCATTGCCTTTCTCTCAAACTATAGCCTACAGCACTGGGTGTTCCGATCCAAGTATTAACAGGTCTGTCCCTGCTTAGTTTCCACGATTAGACCGGGTCTGGTGCCTTCAAGGAATTTTAGGTTCTTAATGGAAACAATAACAACAAAAATCTGTAGTCACTGAGGCACATCTACAATGCGACTTAGGCAGTCTGTCCCTTTGGAGAACACCTGGAGGAGGGACACTTATAGTTTTGTAGTTGAGTATTAGGGATTTCAAGTATACTTTCAACCCACTATAATTTCAATGATTTTTTTTGGGGGGGGGGCAGGAGATATGGAATGTTGTGACTATTAAAGTGGTTTAATTTAAAACAACAAATATTATGAGCACGTGTTCCCTGAGGCTCCACCTCCAGCATCATGGGGGGAAAGGTTTAGTTGATACAGTTCCTAAAATCAAGGCTTCTTTATCTTGAAAACAAGGCAAAGAGTGACACTGACGATACACGAGGGGTGTGGGCATAGTGTTTTATGAGCAAGGTGTTTCAGTTGGCGTGAGTCATGTGGGCTGGTCGTAAGTGCTCCTGAGTCAGATATGGATGTCCGACAAGTGGTGTTGTCAGAAGTGCCTTCCTACCCAACCCCATCCTGGTTCTGTTCTGGCAGCTACTTGTTGTCAGGACAAAGTCAATAGGGCACCTCTGCAATGTGAGAAGGGTAGAAGGCCCTGGCTGGATTTCAGCAAATGTCACAACATTGTGCCAACCTCACTTCTTTGTAATTCTCTAATCTGGAAACAAGGATGTCATTCTCATTCTCTTCTTCTGTCCTTGGCCATTGTGTGGTGTATATTGCTACTTGGCAGCCAAAGGAGCTGGCCACCTCCCTAATTCCAATATGGTTGTGTATTATCAAACAAGGTTAATTGCTTCTTTCTTAAGAAGACACCTTGCTTTCAGGTTTGAAGCTTGCCTTTGAGATAGGGGGTGGGCAGGGGAGCAATAAGCAAAGAGGTGAACAGTCTGGCCCCAGCCCAGCCAAGCACTCAAGTATGATTATTAACGTGATGCCTGTGAATAATTCCCATTGAAGTCCTATGCACAGTTTAAGCCACATACGTAAATGCCTTGCTGGATTGGAACCAGGGTTGGTGCACCAAACCTTAGATAAAGGTCAAAAGAGTTAAAGCAAATCTTTAATAGCTCTGCAAGGATGACCTTTTGCCAGGGTCTTGTTTGAACTGGAGCACGATGGACAAAGGAAGGTGCCTTCTGGCCTGAGTTGGTCTCATTTGACCATTTATTGTCTATGCCTGAATGGCAGTATTTGTCTAAGGCTTCAGGCAGGAATCTTTTCCCAGACCCCGGAAATACTGCTGAACCTGGGACATTTTGCACATTCAGTCTCTGTTCTCGCATGGAGCTATGGCTGTGTCCCAGCAGCACGTCTGCACGTAAGCACTGAAATTGTATTCACATCTCATAATGGAGAATTTGAAACTATTTTCTCTATCTGCATTTACAAATCTCTATCAATTTCACTCCAGTTAACTGCTGTGGCTTCTCCCCAAAGGGTTCTCAAACTGTGTTGGTTGAGACTGTTGAGATTTGTTTAGCTCTCCTTAAATAAAGTCTATATTTCTCGCGACTTCTTTGGGGAAAGAAGGAATCTATTTTGATTGTAGGTGTGACTATCCTGCTTCCCCCCAAGTTTAAAAATTTATTCCATATTGATATGCTCAGGGATTTGTGACACTAACAAGTTGCATTTCTGTACTCTTCCTCTCTCTATTGCACACTTTAGCTTGAATGACCAAATAAAATATGTGTGGCCTCCCAAGCCCATTTCTTCTGTTGCCTAGATAGTGGGGTATCTGGGAAGCACTCTGAAATGAAGAATCTGGGAAGCCTCTGCAGTGGTATATGTGTGTGTTAGATCTTCTCCTCTTGCCAATCTTTGGTCCCTTTTTTCAACCCAACGCTCCTAAACTTGATGACCTTGACTGGGGAACGATAGCTTATGGGGCTTAGAGGGGCATTTGCAGGAGAGGGCTGACAACCCTCCTTCTCTCTTGTCAGTCCTAAGTGTTTCGCATTTCCCCCCCTCCCTTTCTCCCTCCTTTGCATTTTTACTCTACATTAATTGTTTGAACAGCTGTGCCCATATGTTTGTCAAGGTTGGTAACATCCATTTTGGTTTTAAAACTGGTATGGGACCAACATTGAAACTAACTTGAATAGTTTCAAGTATATTTTCATTCAAATGAATGTCAGTTGTTCAAACTGTTATGCCTACAATACACCTTCTTATGAAAGGAATATCATATTAAATAGCATGAAGTGAGAATTGATTGTTTTCAAACAGGTTGCCTGAGATGGCAAAGGGATTTCTAGAATGGTATTTGAATTTCTGAGCATCCTCCTCCAACCTCAGTCAGCTCCCCATACAGAACCTGGCTGAAAGTAGATCTTACATCTAATGGAGTGTGTGTGATGTGTGTGTCCTACTCAGATATTTTCATATCTTGGATCATGGCACTAAGGTCATCTAATTCCAATCCTATGCTCAAGCCAGTACTTGCAGTGTAGGATACAACTATAGTAGTATCTTGTACTGCCAAATCCTCCTTTGACAGTATCCTCCTTGTCATATGGCCATCTAGTCTTTATTAAACTACCCACGAGTCACCAAGGCTACATCTACACTGCAGTACTAATGCAGCTTGTGATACTGCTTTAAACTGCTATTGTTCAGTCCCAAGTGTTATAGTGTCCTTGGGATCAGCTTCTGATGCAACACAAAAAACTCAAGTCGAAAGGGAAAAAAATGTGAAAGCTTTGGTATAGTTCGGCCCTTCTTATACACGGATTTTTTATAACTGGATTCTTTCAAGCCTCCACATTTTTAAAATGTTCAAAAAAGTTAAATTTCAAAATGCCAACCTTGATTTTCCATTTTTTTATAAGGGACACAATTTTGCTATGTCATTATATTTAATGGGACTTGAGTATCCACGGATTTTGTTATTCCACGGGGGCAACTTGGAACTAACCCCAGCATATAACAAGGGTCCACCGTATGCAATCAATAGTTTAGGATGCTCTAGATGGAATTCTGGGGTTTGTAGTTTTGTGAGGGATATTTAGCCTTCTTCTCAGAGAGCTCTGGTGCCACAACAAACTACAAATCCCGAGTATTCCATTAGATGGATCCATGGCTATTAAAGTGGTGTCCAAACTGCATTACATTTCTGCAGTGTGGCATCAGCCCTGAAGCTGTTGAATGAACACATGCAAATGAAGTCCTGTTGATCCTTTCTTTAGCCTCCCAGATCCAGGTGGGACTATATACTCCCCCTCTCGAGTTTTCTAATTGGATTTTTTGCCTCTTGAATTCTGCCACCTGAGACCATCTCAACAGGCCTTAAAAGCAGATCTCCCAAGTGTTATAGTGTCCTTGGGATCAGTTTTCGATTGCAACACACGAAAACTTAAGGCGAAAGGAAAAATTGTTGGAAGCTTTGGTATATTGCAATCAATTGTTTCGGCTGCTCTTTCCAAATTTTGATCCTCCAGGTGTTTTTGAACTTCAACTCCCAGTGTTCCTGGACATTGGCATGGTTGACTGGGGGATTCTGGGAATTGGAGTCCAAACATATTTGGAGAACCACCGTTTGTGAATCTCTGCGAGTGTTACTCCACAGGAACTCCTATCCTCCTTTCACCAATGGCTATTCTGGCTAGGGCTGATGGGACTTGAGGTCCAACAAAAAAGCCTTTTTTAACTGTAATTAGTTTAATTCTATGAGTTTCTCGTTTGGAAAAAAGCAGGATATCTGTGAATAAACAACAAAGTGGCTTTGTTGGTCAAAACTGGTCTCGCCATGTTAATGGATCCTTGAATCTTCCTCATCACTTATTTCTTATAATTACTGTCTGTAGTGCTAAAATCTGCCAAACTGTGGGTTTATTCAGATGTGTCTCTGAAGGTGGGAGTGGAATGGTATCCATCCAAAAATCTCATGTGAAAGACTCTTCCTGTGGAATCTCAAACTGACTGTGGAGCAGACACAGGAGTTTCCGTTGTGTGGTCACACTTCAGCTCCACTTCAAAAAGATTATCTATTTATGACATTGGTGAGGACCAAAGTGTTACCAAAAATGCATTTCAAATGTCCTTGAGGAGAAAAAAAAACAGGCAAATAATAAATTTAAGATACTTTTGGTCTTCCCTCTTTTTCTGTTCATCTGTAGATGATGCCATTGTGCTCATGAATTATTGATTATACAACACTAAAATACTTGGAAATTCACCAGGAAGCTTGTCAGAGAGACTCTTTCTCCTACACAGCCTGAGTGAGGCGAGTGGTGGGCTCGTTGGGTAGGGGTTGTCAGTTCAGGATTGTCCCAAGCCCTATGATTTCTAGTTTTCTTGTTGGCAATTAGGACAGAAATCATAGCTAAAGAAGCTGTTCCTATATCACAATGTGAGGTAGGATAAGGAACATTTAATTTAGATTAGTTTGCTTCTAGCCAGAGAGTGGAAGCAGAGCAGAGTTGGAGGGTGAACCCTGTAACCACTACAGTTGGGTGAAAGGGGAGCGTACATAGTTTCCAGGAGAATCTTTGCAGTTGCAGCAGTTAAGAATGAATCCTTGAAAATTGCTGCCAAAATGCTGTTTTTACAGCGGAGCTGGAGATTTGCACCCTGCCTTCTCTCATGCCTAGAGCTGCGCCTACCAAAATTGGAGAATTTGAATCTTTGTTTCTTGCCTGGAGATGAGCCATCAAAACTGGAGGACTCGTGGCCAGGTCCTAATTGGCAGAGAGAAGTTGCTCTGTATGTTTGTTCATGTGTGAACACAAAAGTGCCATGTTTTCTTGCCTCAAAGAATATCATGCTTCCGTAGAGATCATAACTAACCAGGTCTCTAGTTCTGGCAAGGTTGTGTTCTGTTTTTGTAGCTTTAATGCCTTCTCCATTCCTTTCAAATTAAGGATTAATAGTATCTAGCAGGTGCTAAGATTCAGCAGCCACCTCTGGCACAAGATGCTTGAGCCACCAACGCATCTGCGAGTTGGCCACAGCGCTCAGCAGCATAAACGCATACCGCACTGCTGGACCGGATGAATGGCCCCCTTGCCCCAGACTCTTCTTTCCCACGCAGCAGCCAACCAGATACCCTGTACAAAGCCCCAAAGCCATGTTGACAACCGTTGCACCAGGAATGTTAGCTCTGTGTGGGAGTGGGGGGGGGGGAGGATCGGTTTTGCCTTCACAATAAATATTCACCCCCTCCATGAAATTTTCCTTTAGTTCCCAAATTTCCTCATTGCAGAGGGGGACACTAAATATTAGCTGTGTTTACCATTACCTTGGTCCCTTTGCCTGCCCCTTTCCTTTGGTTGTTGTTGGTTCTTGTCGTTTGTTGTATGCCTTTCTGTTGTGTGACTCTATGGCAAATCTATCATGGGGTTTTCTTGGCAAGATTTGTTCCAGAGAAGGTTTGTCTTTGCCTTCCCCTGAGGCTGAGAGCATTTTGACTTGCCCAAAGTCCCCAGTGGGTTCCATAGCTGACCTGGGAATAGAACCTTGAACTCCAGAGCCCCTTGTCCAAACACTCAAAGTACTACGCCATGCTGGCAACTTCTGTCTTTCTAAGTGATGAGCTGAAGTTTTAAGTTACTACGTGTCCTAGAACATTTGGAGGTGCTTAAAAAGGTTTTTTGGTGAGAGCTTTTTATTGTGGGGGGCAGTGCCCTAATTGTTATTTCCCCCTATAGCTATACCCCTAAGAAGCGCCATTTTCTACTCCATGTATTAAGGAGTTATACTGCAGTATTCATATATTTTCCCCCTTTTCTGGAACCCAGTCTTCCTTTCAAACCGTGTTGTGTGCTACCCCTAATCTATAACACTTTGACACCCCACCCACCCTGGCAGATTCCAGTTTTGGCTCATGCTTGCTTGAAGAGGCACCATTTCCTTCTTATGCTCATAAAAAATCTGTCATCAGCAAGAAATGCAATTGCCTTCTGTATTTTAAACAGCAAGACTCCCGATTGCAGAATCTGAGGTCTGTTCAGAGTTTCTCTTCTCTCTCTCTCCCTCTCCCTGTTATCAAAACAATGGAACAGAGGTGATTTTTCTAATAACTAGTGGTTGTGCGTGTGTTTTTTAGCTGCCCCGTTTCTCTTCTGAGGAGGATCGTAGAGAAATTGAACAGATGGCTGTGGTGGTGATGTTTTGCTTGGAGCCAAGGTCTTTGGCATCCCCCGCCCCAGCAGAAGAAACAACTGTGGCTGCTGCTTACAACGAGCCTCTTTAGCCTCCAAAGAGCCAAGAGGAGGAATAAAGACTCTGTAGCACGCCAAACATCCAGGACAAAGTTTGCTGTCCTTCTTATTCTAATTCCTAATCTTACTGTTTTTTTTCTCACATCAATTAATCATGTACCTCAATACATCAAGGTTGTGCATAGTTATGACTGAGGAATGAATTATCCCAAGCTGTTTTCTCTTTTTTTTGTTTGCACTCAGGCTTCTCAAATTTCTCCTCAACAGCTCCTCAAGCTCAGCACAGCCATTTTGTTTACCTTGTAGAAACCAAGGACATTTGCCTTGCATCAGGTTAGATGCCTTGTTCAAACAAGCCTAATGCTGTCTCCTCTGAATGGCAGTGAGTGCACTTAGCCCTTCCACACTACAGAATTGTAGCGCTATGATTCTACTTTAACTTGCCATGGCTGCCTCCTATGGAAACCTGGGACTGGCAGTTTAATCAGAGGCACCCAGACGCGAGAGGAGGAGCTACTGGATGAGAAGTCAACATGTTGTCCTTGAACAGCTAATACCATGATTCCAGGATGGAGCCATGGTAGTTAAGTGGAATCATAGTGCTATAACTGTGCATTGTGAAAGGGCTCCAAGATCAGGGATCCTTATTTAAACTTTTTCTAACACTTGGAAGCTCTTTTATACTGGAGGAGGAGCGCGGAGACTTGACACCTGTAACACAAGGTGCTTGGATTGTTAATGGCACTGTGACACTTTCATCAGAGAACTGAATGAAAATTATTCTTACACTTTTTGCTCAAATGTGACATCTGGGAGATCAAAAGCTTCCTATCTGTTTTCCCTCAAGCTCTGATTTTATCAGGTTCTTGCTTACAACTATCAGAGAGCCTTCCAAAGGGAGGAGGGAAAACAGTTATCTAGTCTAGGAGTGGTGAGTCTCTAAAATGGGGGATGGAGCAACCCCAGGAGTGCATGGGAAATTCCCAGTGTCATCTTATGTGTCTTTTTGTTAAATTTATTTTACAAACCTATCCATGTGATTATCACAGGTCCCAGGGCTGACATGTGAGCAAATGGGGTCGAGCGAGAGATAGAGGATTGACAATGGTGGCAATGGAAAAAGAGAAAGGGGCCGAGCTTGCCTACATTTGGCTTGACAGTTGGCTTCAACCCACCCCTCCCTTGCAGGTTTCTCACTAAAGAGACATGGGTCTAATCTGTAGAAATAATGCAGTATGACACAGCAATAACTGCCATGGCTCAGTGTTGTGGAATTCTGGGATTTGTAGTTTTGTGAAATATTTAACCTTTTCTGTCAGAGATCTCTGGTGCCCCAACACACTAGAAAATCACAGATTCCACTAGCATGGAGCCTAGAAGTTAAAGGGTGTCAAACTGCATCATTTCTGCAGTGCTATATTAGACCAGGGCGTCATAGAATCATAGAGTTGGAAGGCCCCCCCCCGCCCCGCCCCCCTGGCCATTGACTCCAACCTCTGATCAATGCAACTTGGTACCTTACTCCCAACGTCAGTGTGTTGTTTCTTCGGCAATCTAATTGTTTATTATGACATATAAGATGTAAGGAAAAAATATATATATAAATAAACAGCATCTCTACAAACAAATTTTAACAGACACAAGCTGGATGGGTTTTTGTGGAGTTGAAATTATAAATACACTCCAAGAACATCTCAGGAAGCAGGGGGTGGAAATCAGTTTCCTAGCACTACAGCAAGCTGGAAATTGCCTCCAAACACTGTATGAAGGACTACAAATTCTCACTCCTGCTTGCAAGGGTCCTCTTGGACATCTTCATGATTAAACCATAAAAAACAGCACAAAACAGTCCTAAATGTTTTAAGGTGTTGTTTGGGCTGCTTCTTTGCCTAAGTAAAATTTATATGTCAGCATAAATACATTCCATCACCCATGAACAATAAATAACGAAGGCTCCAATCCTTATACCCATTGACTTTGGAGTAAGTACCCTTGAAGCTTGAAGGAGTTACATCTATGTATGTTGTGTTAAAGGAAGTTTTGAAAAAACCAGCATGCTTTTGAAGCAGGAAATGCGGGAGACAAATTATGGATTATTAATTGGGATGGGGGGGGAAAAAACCCCCATGCTATGTTTTCTGGGTGTTTTTCCCAGCTATGTGGCTGTGTTCTGGGAGTTTCTTCTGACTGTTTTCATCTACATCTGTGGTTGGCATCTTCACAGGATGGTGGCATGGAGTATGTGTGGTTTTGTACTTGTGTGACCCTTGAAGTGGTGGTGCAGTGATTAAATGCCTGTCTGCAGCCACTCCACTCAAAAACCACAAGGCTGCGAGTTCAATCCAGCCTAAGGGGCTGAAACTTGACTCAGTACTTGCATCCTTTGCCGGTTGCTAAATGATACCCAGCTTGTTGGGGCAATCCGTGTAAAACCACTTAGGCACTGCCTCGTTTCCCGTATCTGTGCCAGGCCCAAGTGTTTTTATTTATTTACAGAAAGAAAAATTGCAGGTGGTCACATTCTATTTCTGGCTTTATGTGGTAAGATTTTTTTTCTGCCCTGTAAATGCAAATCCAGGGCCATCATTTCAGGGAAACCCAGGCTATGATTGAAACGCAACAACTAATCTTTGACTCTTTCCCACCCCCTGCCCTGCTAGATCTGGACAAATGAGTTCCTCTCCTGGAATCCTTTGGACCTCTGTAACATTTCCAGTATCACTGTTCCAACGAATCTTTTTTGGGTCCCTGATATTTTCATAGATGAACGGTGAGTCAGTTTTTATTTATATTTTGATGATAGCTTCAGACTGCATTTTGAAAGCAAGTTCAGCTGATTGCTGGGCTTGATGCAGTACTATGTATGGATAGGCTCATCCAAACTTTGTGCCAGTTTATATCATACCATTTAATGTTGCTTCTTGTTGCTTGCCCATCCAGACTCCTGACTTCAATAAAAAGATGGCATATTTCAGTTTATTTGGGGGTATATTGCTTGTGATGTGCAGTTTGACCTTAGATGTAGGTGTATCCAAATCCTCAAATCTCCCGATATCTTTCCATATTGTTATAATCCCCACCTAGTATCCTTCTTTTTTTCTCCCATGGCCTTCTTACTATATATACTCATGTATAAGTCAAGAAATTTTAGTAAAAAAATTGACCCCAAAAACCTAGGTCAACTTATTCATGGATCAATGTAAATACTATACTTTAAATATTATTGAAAGGGGAACCATCCCCTGGTGAAATGCAAGAATGCAGTCTGTCCTGGAATCACTGACTTCTCTCTGCTGCTCTCTCTTTCATTCAGCCTTTAATGTTAGCTAAAACCATTATGCCTGCCAGAATTTTGTAGGTTCTTTGGCATTGTTTTCCTTTGCTCAGTCATTTAGATCCTTTGTTCCATGTCTCTAAGTTTAACCCTCAACTTATCCAAGGATCATATCAAAATCCTTAATTTTGCCCCTAAAACCTGCCCTCGATATGAGGTCAGTGTATAGTTGAGTATATACGGTAATTTCATTTTTATTTTGAATTTACTTTCTATTTTGAATCTATAGAGCAATAGTGGTTAAAGGTAATGGGGTTATTATTGTGTTTTCTCTGAGCATGCCCTTCTTCACATACACAGGCATGCTGTAGACAATCTCCTCCAGTGCTTCAATTCGCATAAAAAGTGAGTGAGCAATGTGGAAGTGATCTTGCAAAAGTGACATTTCACTCATGCACTATAATTATTTTAAAATGTATGAAAGAAAGATAGGCTAGAGAAAAGAAGGAGCCCCCCCCCTCTGCCCGATATGTCTTTGAATGAAAAAGAAACCGGTTCAAGGTTAGGAATAAAATGTTGCAGCTGGTGCTGGGAATTGCTAGAAAATAGTGTAGGAAAACAAAAATGTTGTTTGAATAGTTTGTAAAAGCTAAGAACCAAATACTGTGATCTTGTGAAACGTTTACCCCATCTGGAAGAGCCCATTCCTAGAAATCAAGCATAACAAATCAATCCCAAAGTCTCTGCTAAAACTATATGAAAGTGTTTAAACAGTATAGACTATGTGTATTTTTATGCTGCTTTTGAAGTATATAATATAGTATATTGCTGCATCATCCATAATTCATGAAGCCATTCTTTACTCATGTTCATACCTTCAGTGGTGGTTACACTGATGAAAATGTTTTCCACATGGAAGCCAAATCTATGTCCCATTATGTGGAAAATACCATCCTTTCATAACTATCATACTGTACTATGTCTTTAGAGCTGATGAAGACAAGTTCACACCCAGTCCTTTTGTTAACATCTTATCTACGGGTCGTATTTATTTCTTACAATCGTATCGACTTACCTCCTCCTGCAACCTAGATGTCCATGCATTTCCTTTCGACAAACAAAAATGCAACTTGACAATGACAGCTTCAGTATATCATGGTAAGCACAGTTATAGTTCCCTGAACTGTTATGATTTTTGGCTTCTTCCTGTCATGCATTTACTTTTCAATGCACATCCCCAGTTTATACTCTGTGTATTCAAATTCTACTTCATTTCTGAACTTCACCTCTTTTCCATCTATGCTTTCAGTCCCTAATGTTTTTTCCTACTACATCCATCATTCTCTGTTTTATTACCCATATATCTTTTTTCGTTCACTGTGTTCTTCCTTGCATATCTGTTCTACCCTGCTCCTTCCTCCCAGTTCAGTGTCTTTAGTGTCTTCAAAAATTGAGCCAGTGTTTTTGATTTATTCATTTCATTTTATGCCACTTTTCTCCCAGAAAGGAACCCATGAGTTGTTCTTATGGATATCTTTTTGGCTTGCATTCACAATCACCACTCAATGTACTGTTGATAAATCATGTGATCCCATGTTATGGTTTTATTTGCATGCTAAGCAATCTTATGCTATGGTATAAGATCAAAGGACATACATTCCAGCCCAGTACTACAGAATGCATGTTTTTTATGAACTCATGACTGTGGATTTTTATTTGCAGGGGAGGGCCAAGATCCTATTTGGTGGAGCATAAAGTATACTTATACTTGTGGATCCAAGAGGCTGCTACCTCTTCCCCAACTGTGCAATGGTAGGCAGACAGCTCTCAGGCACAGCTCTGTCCCTCTGGTCATAGACTGGCCATGAGGATGAGCCTGGAAACTATCCAGCTTCATCAGTGCATAGCGGGAAGTGAAGAAGAAACCTTCCCCAATCCCAAGGGCAAAGTTTGGTGCTTCCTCTTCAGCTGTGCAGTGGCAGCTCAATAGTGTCCAGGCATAGCCCTGCCGTTAATGAATGGCTCTGAGTAGTAATGGTACTGGGTACCTCCTTTGTCAGTGTCCCCAATGTACTTATGGTGATATAACTGGGTGTACCTCTGCCAACATAAGATACTGACTGCAGACTCATTGCCTGTTTCATTCCTGGAAGTTTTTGGGGGACGCAGACATTTGGTTGGCTGCTTTCCTATTTGTTCCAGCTCCTTCTTTTGTTTTGCTTTTCTTGCCAAATAAAATTCATTAAGGAAAAAAAA
>NC_056523.1:139662125-139726054 GCF_019175285.1 Sceloporus undulatus | reverse complement strand
GGATCTTAACTAAGGGATTAGCTACTATAGACCCCAAAAGACCCTGAGATTTTCCTAGGTTGCTTCCACACCACAGCACATTACCAGGAGAGGACTTCCCCTGTGATGAAATTATTCTCAACTGCTTTCAGGCCGCTGCTATTGTTATATGTAAATCAGCAGATGAAAGAACTTGGCTACCACTGCCCTCACTGTGTCCCTTGTTTTTTTTCTGCCCATGAAATGAAGAGTAGAGGGAACTCTCCAGGAATTTGGAGAGAGGTGTGTGTTTCCTTGGTGCAGAGGAAATGGAGGCTAATGCACTCATAATGGACACTCTTTGCTTGTTAATGATAGAAACTTCAAAAGAGTGGTGACAGCAGGGACGTAGCCAAGGGGGGTTCTTGGGGTCCGGACCCCCCCCCTTCCATTAGAAAAATGAATGTGTGTTGCTGCTGCGCCACCGCACCCAACCCCCATTATAATGGTGGCACTTAGTCTGGAAACCCCCCCCCCCCTCTAAATCCTAGCTAGTCCTGGTGACAGCTGAGAAAATAAGGTACTGTATGTCTAAACTGCACACATTATATCAGTCAACAGCTGATCAGCACGTATAACAGTCTGACTCCATCCCACAGATTCCTAAGTTAGTATGAGACAGATTTCTCTGCTAGGGAGATATAGTGCGTAGTACCAGGGAATGGCAGATTCCAGAGGGAGCCATGGCAATTAAACCAATACCAACTCTTCAGGGATATTTTCCGATTTTGCCTCAAGGAAAAGTTGGAATACAATCCCCTAAAACTAAACACACATCATGTTAACGATCTTATTCCTCTTCCCCAGCTTCTCAGAACCTGCTTTTCCTCTGCCAATTTATTATTATTATTATTATTATTATTATTAGCCAATGTTATTTACCTGTTGGCGAATGCTTACCCAGGTACATCACAGGTTCCTCGGATTCTTTTTTTCTCCTTCTCTTAAATCTATTTACAAATGCAGCCAAGGTACGAGATTGCTTTCTTTTCCCTGAGATACAGCACGAAGGCATTCTCCATGATTCCAAGGATCATAAAAAACATGACATACCGGTGGAAAAACATTGCTACATCAAAGAAGAAACAGGAGTGGTGAAACATGGGTCCATGAAGGCTTTCTTAAAAGCCTGATCTCATGAACAGGGCTGCACAAATTATTTGATGTGAGGATCACAATTATGAGTAACTGTGTGAGGAGGCTGGGTAGGACAGATACTGTGGAAGAGGCAAAACCTTTGCTTTGCTTTTGTTGGTAGAATTCAGATGTTCTTCTTACCCTTTTTATTGGCTGGGTTCTGTGACAGTGTTATGTGTATTTCATGCATTTCACAGCAACAAACACAGTCTTTTTCCAACTGTACATGCAAGAGACAGCTGGTACCAATCCCAGTTCTCCAAGAAGTGTTGCTTGTATGATGATGTTTTCAAACACCTGTTCACCACCTTCACTCCATTATGTTTAACTATAGAATTTCTGAATTATGTCCATTCCTGTTGTGATAGCAGCCTAATCTTTATCTTGTAGTGCACTCTTATATTAACTTGTATTACAATGTTATATGATGTTGCATATACTCTTTTATGTTGCCTTCCAAACATAGAATATGAATTGCTAGGAAGCAGTTAACATCTTGAGATGGAGAGTCAATAGGGATGAGGTTGCTGTCAAGAGGAAATTGGCCAGCCCGAGCCATTGAAAGGCACAAGAATTATCCAGTAAGGGGAGACAGCTAGTGTTGTGGAAACAACCTTATTTTAGCCTGAGAGAATAGCATTAATTATTTTCTGTATCAAATGTGTCATTTCTGAGTGATAATTTAGTTTAGAAGGTGGAAGTAAATCAAAATAAATTTTGATTAACAGGGCTGTATTATTCACTATAGATTGGAAAATTTGAAATACTTAATTTCATATCATTTTACATGAGGATGGAAAGTACAAAGATCATGAGCCACGTGGACCTGTCTACTTTAGGCAGAGACCTTGGCTGCATCTGCACTACAGAAATATTTCAGTTTGACATTGCTTTAACTATCATGGAATTCTGAGAGCTCTGGTACCACAACAAACGACAAATCCCAGGATTCCATAGTATTCAGCCATGGCAGTTCAAGCAGTGTCAAACTGTATTATTTCAACAGTGCAGATGCAGCCCTTGAGAGTCTTCTTGGCTAAGGCTGCATCCACATTGCAAAAATAATGCCATTTGACACTGCTTGTCATGGCTCAATGCTGTCATACTGTCATAGAATTCTGGGATTTATAGTTTTGTGAGATATTTAACCTCTATCAGAGAGCCCTGGCGCCACAACAATCTTCAAATCCCAGGATTCCACAGGATAGAGCTTTGACATTTAAAGTACTGTCAAACTACAATAATTCTACAGTGTGCCAGCAACTTGACTATGTCTTCCAAAGGATGTTGATCATTTATTACGGCTGAGTTCTGCAGGGCAAACCCTATCATTCCACCTGGCTGGTGTAAGCAGTAATGAAGGTGGAGGCATGCTATTTCTGTCCAGTTGGAAGTGTAGGTCATTGCATCTGTACTGTGTTATAAGAAACGGCATTCAAAATTTCTGCAACAAAATCATAGATTAGAACTGAGAACCCAAACAATCAGCTGTTCTTCTTTCACTATACATTTCTGTATTCTTAAGCATTAGGGCTAGACAAACATAGTTTGGCATCTATTGGAGGCTTATTGCATGGCTTGTGAAACCGGTTTACTTCTGTCCAGCTTAACGCTTAATTTGGGCGGTATCCTAATTTGCCACCCAAATGCAGCTCAGGTCCATCTCTACTTCCAGGAGCACTCCGCCAGCCATTTTCTTAAGTCAGAAAACTCCCATATCCGAAAAGAGCCATGCAGAACACTCCTGGAAGTGGGGATGGACCCGGGCTGTATTCAGGTGGCAAATTAGGCATCAAAAACCTTCTAATACCCCCTGAATTAAGCTTTAAGCCGGATAGAGGTAAACCAGTTTTACAAGCCATGCAATAAGTCTATTGGTTAACACCAACCAGAGTAGATCCATTCAATCAATTGTTGAATAGTGTGAGTCAACACATAGGTAAGTCCCACTGACTCAATGGGTCTACTTTCTTAAGGAGTATTACCATGATTTAGGCAATCATTTCTTTTAATGTCTTTATATCTTCTCCTCATTTTCTTCCATACAGGATCTGAGATGCCTAAGGAGAATGATCAGAGTGCTCCACTTGCATTGGCAGAAAACAGTGCTGCAGCAGACAGCCTGGCATTTCTGAAACAAGTGAATGTGGAGCTGCAACAGATCAAGAAACACTTAGCCCTAGAAAAATGCCAGGATGTACCTGAACAGGCCACACAGGATGAAATTGTACTTTTTGTGGAGAAGGGGCTTGATTATATCCGTTTGATTTTGTCAGTCTTATTTTTAGGCTTCATTATTATAAGGTGGGCAAACTAAAGTATAGATCATTGGGACTTACAATGCAGAGCAAAGGCCCCATCATTCTCATAGACCAGAGAATCCACATGTGAGATTTAATTGTGCTAGTTTACCTGCTGTTGGTTACATGAGACCACTAATGACCATATGATGGTATGTTGAGAAACCTCGGGCTCATTCCCACTTAAGTTTAATCCAGTTTGCAATTCGCCTTCACTCCGTGTCAGAGAATCAATTCCAAAAGATCCATCATTCCCACTATGAAAGTGGATCTTTTCATTATCCCCTTGTAATCATTTCTTTTTTGGTATAATTGTCATCCCCACTTGTTTGTACCACTTCAAAATGCATGTCAATCATCAGTGACATAAGTGGCAGCCCAGCTTGGGAACTTTTTAAAAAAAAATAAAATTGATAGAAGATTAGATTCATTGGTTTTGCAACTATTTGCAATCTTTAAGGCAAGTAGTTACAAAATTAGTGAATCTAATCTTCTATCATTTTTTTTTTTAAAAAATTATGCACCCATAGGTGACACCACAAGCACAAAGGCAGAGCTGAGAGCTGGGTGGTGGTGGTGGTGGTGGATCTACCAACAACTGAGGAGGGATGGTAAACACCCCTATGCCATTAGACCCTCCCCTCTAGAATGATCTGTCATTCCCACTTGTTGCACACGCTTTGAAATCAATTCTTTTCAAAAGAACCACCAAAGAACTAGTGTCAGGAAAGAACCTATTTCAAATGGGAATGACAGTCATATAACCTAATCAGCAATTCATTTTAAATCATAGTGGGAACGCAGCCCTAGAGTGTTAATTTTTCCAGGCCCCACTGAGTAACATGTTTTTAGGCCTGACATCTCAGCCAAGTTAATGTCTGACCAGCCTCTAGGGCAGGAACTGCCACTTTAGTTTCCTATAATGTTCCCAAAATGCCCAACTGTGGCATGCAAACTATACTTTTCATTTGGGGTACTATGGGAAATCAGAATGGTGGCTCCTAGACCACAAGGTAAGCCAGAGGAAACCAGACAGCAGACTTCCCAATTTGCCTTGTTTCTACATATTTCCTGTAATGGTTTTATTTGACTTTGGCACAAAAACTCTCATTAAACACAAGGTGCATTACTTGGGTAGGGACAAAGACTATTCTATGCCTGCATGAGCTGCACACACAAAAACCACACAGCTCTGTCAGTTAGTGCAGCCAAAATTCTCAGGAATGCAACAACCAGAAACAGGAAAATCTGTTTCTGGCTTCCTGAAAATCACATATCTTTTCATTAAAAAGAGAGATGTTTAAACATGGTGTAGTGGTTTGAGCATTGGACAATGAATTTGGAGACTAGGGTTTACATTATGGCTCACTGGGTGACCTTGGGCAAGTCACACTTTCTCGCCTTGGAGGATGCAAGTGACAAACCTCCTCGGAAGAAACTTGCCAAGAAAATCCCATTATAGGGTCACCATAAGTTAAAAACAACTTGAATACAACAACAACAACTAATATTCCACAAACAACTAATTTTATCAGAAATATGTGATTTGCTTTATCAGTGCACGGTAGCCCTGATGAAATTTGGTATAAGGGTCCCTAGGTATTTGTGCCAAATCTTACCCAACTCCTGCATTAAATTAAAATCATTGCTGAGAACAACTCCCACAAGAGGTCTTTCACCCAAACGTTCACAACACTAAATGATCAAAGAAATAATGAGGTATATACTACTAATACTAAAATGTAAAGGCATGTAGACAATTGCTTGACTGCAAGAAAAATGCATGGCAATATATGTATTTCCTACGCATCCCCCATTTACAGTGTTCCAGCATGCAAGATAGTGTTGCTGGATTCATAAGGGCCCACCTTTTAAGAACTCTGAATTACTGCAGAGCGTGGCTGCTGGTCATTTCTTTGTGGAGCTGTAGAAGTTTGATGGCCCTGCCTTCCACTAAGTGATGCACATTTCAAGAATAGAAAGGTTCTCTAAGAACACCACAGGCTGATACAGCAGTTCCACTTTCACACATGAATTCCATCGCAGTTAATCCGAAGCAGTCTCAGAAAGACAACTAAGAAAGACTCATTAAATGATCAACGGGAATGTGACTTTAACAGGGGGGCATTTCAAAGCCCAGGAGTCACCAAAGAAAAGTTCATGTTCCTAAACATGATTCACAACTTTTACTGATGGATGCAAAAGCCATCGAGAAATGTTGATATTTCAGCAAATGTGTATCGACCGCCCGCTGTCAAAACATCTGTAATACACGAATTAAGGTGCTTTTCTCTGAAATCCTTTAAAGCCACTGTCACACCCCTCCCATGTCATTTAAAGCTCTCCATATATAGGGATGCCATATCCCGGCAGCCCCCGGAACAATTCCATTTTTGGGGGGCCCCTCCCGGTCCCGGCTGGTTTGGCCCCCTACCCATGCCTTGTTCCCGGTTCGGGGCCCGCTTCTGTGATCATTGCCACTGCGCTAATGCGGCTGCTGCGGCGCCAACACCATCCTCCTCCTCTTCGTGGTGGGCAGCCCAACCCACCTCCTCCTCCGGCTCCGCCTTCCTCCTCCCCTCAGCGGCGCAGAAGTGCCGCCGCCACCGCGCTCCAGCATCAGGCCTTGCCCGCCCTGCGTGCGGGGCTCCAAAACAGGAACTCATCCCTTGCTTGGCCAGCCAGCCATTGGCCAGCTGGCCAAAGAGACGGGCTCCTCGGCGCGCGCCGCCCAGGCATCAGCAGGGGCCAGCGGCAGCGCGCACGCCTGCCCCACTTCCCTCCGTGCACATGCGCCGCAGCGGAGGAGGAGGAAGGAGCTGGAGGAAGGGTGCCTTGAAGGGCAGAATTGGGGCAGGGTGAGAGGAGGAGGAAAGCTGAGTCAGTGGCCATTAGGTCGGCCTTGGTTTTTGAGGTTTTTAAATTATTTTATTTAAAATATAAAATACTATTATTTTATTTTATTAATTTTTATTATTTCTTGTTTTTTATTTTATTAATTTTTATTATTGCGTTCCCCCCATTATTTTTATCATTAAATATATACACCCTGTCTCGTTTTTTATTTATTTTTTCATTATTTTTATTATTAAATATATACACCCTGTCTTGTTTTTTATTTATTTTTTCATTATTTTTATCATTAAATATATACACCCCCTGTCTTGATTTTTATTTATTTTTCATGATTTTTTATCATTAAATATATACACCCTGTCTTGGTTTATTTTTTTGTCTAGGAATAATGCCAAAAGTCTTCCGTTTGATCATGCCTAGAAACATGCATTTAGATAACATTTTTAAAAAATCATCAGTTTTTTTTCGCATGTCCTCCATTTTTAAAAAAGTGCCCTCCATTTGAAAATGTTGTCCACATTTGTCACGTTTGGAGCTCCTGGTTTTAGGCAACCCATCCAATATCACCCAGTGCCAAATAGTTCATTTTGTGTTCAAATGTATTCAGTAATGCAATATAGCTTCACTTTTAGTGAAGGAAGCAAGGCCTACACATCAGATACCCTAACGTTGGGAATTGATGTCTCTCTTGTGATTCATAGTACCTCTTCTTTACAAGTCCTAGCAACTAGTCATGGCTCAGGAAATGTGTTTTGTGTTGTCTTTGAGAACCCTGGAGAAACAAGTTAATTATTCAGATGCTACTGAATTGCAGCTCTCAACAACACCCCTCCCCATCGGCTATGCTGGCTAGGACTGATGTGGGATGCAAATAATCAACACCAAAGAAAGTCCAGCAAAAGCAAACTAGAAACCTTTCCTAGTTGGCCGTTCATCCTCATTAATACTTTTTGCCATCTTGAAGACACTCTGAGTGCTTGGCCACATCTGTACACTGTTTCATCTGTGAATATTGGAGAGTATACCATTCTCTGCTCCCTGGACTTACCATAGAGAGCTGTTGCAGCCCCCTCCCATGGCCATTCCGTGCCTGATCAAGCGCAGGGTTGAGAACAATGTCCCTCTTGTTACATCATCTGCTGAGGTCTGCCAGAGTCCCTCGAGGTTCAGTAGATGATGTATTCAGTTCACATCCAGCTATGGGTATATAGCCAGCAATTCACCCACCACCACCACCTCCACTCTCTTTAACCATAAAACAAATGGGGAGGGCTGCAGTAGCTCAACAGTAAGTCCTCCTTTGCAATGGGAAGAAGGAAAATTATCTCCATATCAACCAGAAAAAAGATATATTCAAACACACAGATCACTTACATCTGTATATGCCACTAACAGATACCAGCCATTTAGTGTTTGGGGAAATTATTCTGTCACAGTCCGACTTGCTTCACAGCATTGTAGTGGAAATAAAATGGAGGGAGGTGCAATAGCCATATTTTGGAGGAAGAATAATCAGGAAAATGATTGACAGAATGATTATACAATGTACTGCACAGATATACCTCAGTTAAACACTAGCCTCCAACAAACAAGCTCTTTTTACAAAGGGTAAAGCTCCCTTTTCTCCCTTGTTCTCTGCCTAGCTGGATGGTTTTTAGTTGTACTGGCACTGGGAGGCATTGCAATGGTGAAGAGGGCTGGAGAAACACAGACTTTCAGTTTATTTATATAAGCTACTACCGGATTTGGTTGTTTAATTTCACATGTACATATTGTTACCTAATTCTTTCCATGCTATTCTACCTCTGGTACACATCTTATGTTAAGAAGTAATGCCTAGCAACACATCTACTTTGTTAACTGAGATATACCTGTATATGGTGTGTACAAAGGTATTCCAGAGGAAAACAGCATGTGCTTTATAGACTATAAAAAGCATTTTACTACATGGATCATGAAAACTATAGATGTCTCTAGAAGTCATGGTAGTGCCATCACATATGATAGTCCACATGAGAAATTGTATTTAGAACAAGAGGCTATGGTTACACCAGAATATGGAGAAACAGATGGTTCCCAATTAGCAAAGGGATCAGCAAGACTGCATCCTTCACCCAATCTGTTCAACTTGTACGCAGAAAATATCATAAGAAGGGGGGGTTGGAATCAGAAGGAGGAGGAGTGAACTAAGAGGAAGGAACTCAACAATCTAAGATATGCAGATAAACCATAATACTAGAAAGACATCACAGACTGGAACAATTACTAAGGTCAAAGATGGAAGTGCAAAGGCAGACCAAATGGTAAACTAAAGAAAACAAAATAGTGACCAAGAAGAAATACAAAAATACAACCTAGACAATGAAAATCGAAATAGTTAAAGAATTTCTGCATTAAATAATTTATCGGAATAGAGACTGTAGTCAAGAAATCGGAAAAAGACTAGGAATGGGAAGGGCAGCTATGAAAGTACTAGACAAGATGCTAAAGTGTAAAGATATACAAATGAGCATTAAAGTTAGAAACATCCAAGTTATATTATTGCTCATCACCATGTACAGATGTGAAAGCTGAAAAGTGAAGAAAGCTGATAAGAAGAAAATCAACTCATTTGAAATGTGGTGCTGCAGAAAAGTGCTAAGGATACCGTAGATGGCCAAAAAGACAAATAAATGTGTCCTTGAACAGATCAAGCCTGAAATCTCCCTGGAAGCCAAGATGATCAAACTGAGGCTGTCATCATTGGCCACATCATAAGGCACAACTCACTGGGGGGGAAAACAACAGTGCTGGGAATGGTGGAGAGAAGTAGAAAGAGAAGAAGACTGCATGCCAGATGGATGGACTCAATCAGGGAGGTCAGATGCATGAATTTGGAGGACATAAGCAGAACAGTGGAGGACAGGGTATCTTGGAAATGTCTCATCCACAGATTCTCCATGACAACAACCACAACCTGCATTTACCTTTCTATCTGTAGTTTCTGCTTATGGTTTGACAGCTATGTTTCCTGTTCAGTTAGTTGCAGGAATAGAACAACCTGTTTTACAATTTATACCAATGCAAGACTATTGCTCCATCTTAGCTCAGTATTGACTATGGAGATTATCGTACTTCCTTTTCTGTCAGCCCCATCATGGGCTGAAACTTGGGGGGGGGGTGTAAATGGGTTTTTTCGCACACCTCCGTGCCCAGTCTTGAAACGTCACTCACCCGATCTTGGCATCCTGTCCTCAATACATATTTTTCTGGCACTTTTTGAAAGAATGGGAAACTCCAGTACATTCAAAAAGTGCTGGAGAAGAACAGACCGGGGATGGGATGCGAAAATCGGGTATGTGATGCCTCCAGACTGGGCACAGAGGCTGCAAAAACACAGGTTTAAAAAAAATTCGAAAGTTTCAGCCCATCCTGAGGCTGGGAGGAAAGGAAGTGCAATAATTTCCTATATTGGATGTAGCACCAATGCAGGTTTTCAGCAAGATAGCTTATAACATTATTATTGTGATGCGAAATGAGACCATACAAATAATCTACTTTGATACCTTAAAGCTGAAGACATTGCTTTGAGATAATTGTCTTTAAGTAACCTTTTGCCTCAGTGTGATATCTCCTAGAACTAGACCATAACTGCAACAAATGTCTTTTTCTCCATTATCTAGCACCCAAAGACACAAGGTGTTGTCAATGGAATCAGTTTTAAAGATTGGCTTTAAATGTGTGATTTCATTTTATTAATTGAAGCACTTGAAACATTAGGGGGGGGCCACTAACATTCCATTAAAAACACGAGTCCCTGCCAGAGCCCACATCTCCAGTTATTGGCTTTTTCTCAGAATCATTATCCCCCAAGGTTTTGATTTTATTGCAAATCAGCCAATCAAAGGTGTGGATTGGAATACGTACCTCAAAGCAGCTCACCTTGTATTTCTTTGCAATGAATCACTGAATTACAAAGAAAGGCTAGGAAAAAACATGCTGAAATTAATCTCAAGTGCCTCCTTTTTACCATAATGGGGCAAATATGCTTTGAGGAAACTCACTCTCTGTTTAGGTTTACCAGAAACTCTTAAGACTTTCAAAACAATCCAAATGGCCCTTTAGCCTTCCATAGCAAACTACTTGCTTGGCAAACTACTTGATTGGCAAAGTATACAGTACACTTCATTCCTGCGCCATTTAAAACACACTGAACTGCACATCGACATCAGTAGATTCCTCACCTCTCCTCAGTAGCAATGCCTTTTGCTATTTGCTATTTGACAGGTGGACAAAAAAGATGTGGAGGCCTTTTTTCTTTTGTGTCCTTTCTACTCTCTTTCCAGGTAAGAGCCACATTGCAGTTTGCCTAAGTGACTATGATGTTGAGTTAATCCACATAATACACTTACATGTAGGTTAGCTCCCTGATACAACTAAGCACTTTTGAATTATGCAGTGTGTTTCTAGTTGCTATAGGTGAATATTTTTCTTCTTTTTTCTTTCTGGTTGTAAGCCAATTAATTCATCCTGGTGCAGTTCATTTGTGGCTATTTGATCCCATTAGTGTATGCAGACAGTCAGGTTATTTCCTTACCGGATGCTATCTTTTCGGTCTTTTTCTCCTAAACAGATTTCTCATCTTTATGCTAAGAAAACAGACAGAAGTGGGAACATCACAGAAGATTACAAAAGGGTGGTAAGGACAGCCTGAAAGTGAAAACAAAATGGTTTAATATATTTTGAATGACGTTATCAGCTGTCTTGACTAGCTGTTGTTGTGGGAAGGCAGGATATAAAAATATAATTAAAAAGCTAACTAATTAAATAAATAGCGATAACTAACCATTAGGAACAAGGCATCTCTCCACCAAGAGAACCATAGGCTGAATAGGGCAGTTTTCCTGATCTCTTTTTTTGATAAAATTACCAACTTGTTAGATGAAGGGAATGCTGTGGATATAGTATATCTTGATTTCACTAAGGCCTTTGACAAAGTTCCCCATGATATTCTTGCAAACAAGCTTGTAAAATGTGGGCTAGACAAAGTAACTGTTACATGGATTTGTCATTGGTTGACTGGCCGAACGCAAAGGGTGCTCAACAATGGCTCCTTTTCATCCTGGAGAGAAGTGACCAGTGGGGTCCCACAGGGCTCTGTCCTGGGCCCAGTGCTATTCAACATCTTTATCAATGACTTGGATGACAGAATTGGGGACATAATCATCAAATTTGCAGATGACACCAAATTAGGAGGAATAGCTAATACTCCAGAGGACAGGATCAAAATTCGAAATAGCTTGAATAGACTAGAAAGCTGGGTCAAAACTAACAACATGAAATTCAACACAGAGAAATGTAAGGTACTGCACTTAGGGCGGAAAAACGAAAAGCACAGATATAGGATGGAGGACACTTGGCTGAATGAAACTACGTGTGAAAGGGATCTAGGAGTCCAAGTAGACCACAAGTTGAACATGAGTCAACAGTGTGATGCGGCAGCTAACAAGGCCAATGCGATTTTAGGCTGCATCAATAGAAGTATAGTGTCTAGATCAAGGGAAGTCATAGTGCCACTATATTCTGCTCTGGTCAGGCCCCACCTGGAATATTGTGTCCAGTTCTGGGCACTACAATTCAAAAAGGACATTGAGAAACTGGAGCGTGTCCAAAGGAGGGTGACTAAAATAGTGAAAGGTCTGGAAACCATGCCCTACGAGGAACGACTTAGGGAGCTGGGGATGTTTAGCCTGGAGAAAGGAAGGTTAAGAGGTGATATGATAGCCCTGTTTAAATATTTGAAGGGATATCATATTGAGGAGGGAGCAAGCTTGTTTTCTGCTGCTCCAGAGACTGGGACCCGGAGCAATGGATGCAAGCTACAGGAAGAGAGATTCCACCTCAACATTAGGAGGAACTTCCTGACAGTAAGGGCTGTTCGACAGTGGAACAAACTCCCTCGGAGTGTAGTGGATTCTCCTTCCTTGGAGGTCTTCAAGCAGAGGCTGGATGGTCATCTGTCGGGGATGCTTTGATTGTGATTTCCTGCATGGCAGGGAGTTGGACTGGATGGCCCTTGCGGTCTCTTCCAACTCTATGATTCTATGATTCTCAAATCTAAATTCAGTCACAACCCTGCACAGGAAGTGAGTGTAAAGGTCTACCGAGGGAGAACTGTGCCCTGTCTCCCTTCTCCTGTCCTAGAAGACCAGGGTGATCAGGTGTCCTCCTTTTCACGGGCATGTCCTAACTTTTAACCTCCTAGAGGAATGCCAAAACGTCTTCCATTTTAAGCACGACTTAGAAGCATGCACTTATATTTATATTAGAATTTTTAGTTTTTATTTTGCAATGTCCTACATTTTGCTTGAATGACTTATGTTTTGTGGTGCCTTTGTCCTCCTTTGTGGTTAGAAAAGCTGGTTACCCTGTAAAAAACTTATCTTTTTATTGCCCCTGACCTGGCTGTTTTGTGGCCAATGGAGAGTGAGGGTTGCTGGCAGAGTGTCCAGCAATGTTGCCACAATAGGGTGCACAAAGGCATTCTCCAGAGACATCAGAAGATGACGTTGTACATTTGATTGGAGGTCTTGACATTCCTCCCTCCGCAAAAAACAAAGGAAAAAAAGATACATACCAGTGTCATGTCAGAGCATTCCACTTAATAGGAGGCCAGCCATTCTCCCAGTAGTACCTACTTGGGATATGATGGGGATCTTTTACAGCTGCAGCATCTCCCTGGGAATTTGCATCTTCAACTGGGTATTTTCTGACCAAAAGCTGCCTTACTTAAACTCATAAACTTAATTTTTAATTGTGACTAGTTGGAGTTGCGTTGTCACTTTTTAAATATGCCTAGGTATATCAGGCATGTCAAAAATCATATTTTCAAAGCTTGGGAAACTTACCTTTTGGGCTTTAGTTCCCAAAATCCACCAGCCTATTTGGTGGCCCTGCTTGGTGGGTGATACTAGATGTGTCGTTTTAAAAAATAGCTTTTTCAAGCTCTGTATGTTGGGCTGATGCTACTTCCCTTATTGCTGTGCTTTTAATTCACTTGTGTTTTTAATATTATATTCTGTGTTTCTAAAGAACTACCACACAATCCTTGGTCTTATTTTGGTCTTGCCTCCATCATGTTAAAGAGAACAAGAAAGGTTTTACAGTATTATCACATCTCTTTTTTGGACATCTATGGTCCCGTGTGCTATCTTTTAATAATAATAGGGAATGCAATTATTTTACTATGTTTTATTCTTGATTGTAACCCACTCTGATCCTCCGGGGAGAGGCAGGCTATAAATTATTATTATTATTATTATTATTATTATTATTATTATTATTATTAATAGCCCACCTCTTCCTGGAGGATCGGGGTGGGTTACAATCAAGAATAAAACATAGTAAAATAATTGCATTCCCTGTTAACCCCTACCTTATGCCCTACCAAGCATGCCTTTTGCATTTTATCGTTATTTGTAACACAAATCTGGAGTTATGGAAATGCGAATTGATAAAAAAAAAAGATGGGGAGGAAAAAAAGTGGTGGAAAAGGAAAACAGACTGTTTGGGAATAGTGAGGGGAAGAGGAAGAAGAGTGAAAGGAGGAGATTGACATCACATGGCTGCCCAATATTGAGACTGCCGTGGACTGTCACTGTTGCACATGTGGAGTAATGGAGTGGCAGCACAATTGGCCACTTATTGACAGGTTTTCTTGTCAATTAAAAGAAGCCCTCGGACAACGCTTCAGAGACAGAGCATCAATGAGTTGGAAGCAATATCATGCGATAGGTATTGCCAAAGAAGCTATTCTCTTGCTAAAATTGAAGTTTAAACCCTGCATGTGATAGACTTCATAGACTCTCATAGCCCAAGGTTCCATTCCCCACACAGCCATGAAGATCCACTGGGTGACTTTGGACAAGTCATATTCTCTCAGCCTCAGAGAAGAGCAATTAGCAAACCCCCTCTGAATAAAACCTGCCCAGAAAACTTCACAATAGGTTTGAGTTTGGGATTACCATAAGTCAGAAATGACTTGAAAGTACACAACAAGAACTGTGAACTCTCTTGAGTTATAGTTTTGGGAGAAAGATGACATATAAATCAAAAAAATAAATAGTTACCTGATATAAACCCAGGAGATTTGTGTTTTGCATTTGTTTTCCATAGTACAATTGAAGTTTTTTTTTTCTTCTCCCATGATAAACTAAACAGGACAAATATAAACCTCCACAGCAGTACACACACACACACACACACACACACACACACACACGGAGAGGGTGACATTTTCCAGGCTTCTCCAATTTCAACCACATCCTAACTGCAGCTTTTGATATTGCCATATCAATATGCTGGAGAAAAAAATACCCATGTGAAATTTCTTTCTGCTATGGAAACATCGATCTACAAGTAATCCAATCACATGTCAGTTTGCATTGAGAAAAGCCCAATAATTATTTTATGGAAAGTCTGGAAATGCTGTCTCACATTCTTGTTATTATAATTTGGATTATAATTTGGTGTAATGGTTTGAGTGCTGGACTACAGGGATGTAGCCGGGGGGGGGGATCTGGGGGTCCGGACCCCCCCTTCCATTAGAAAAATGAATGGTGTGTGCTGCTGCGCCGCCGCACTCAAGCCCCATTATAATGGTGGCACTTAGTCTGGACCCCCCCCTTCCTAAAATCCTAGCTACGTCCCTGTGGACTAGGACATTGGGAGACCAAGGTTTGAATCCCCACTTGGTCATGGAAACCCACTGAGTGATCTTGGGCAAGTTACATTCTCTCAGTCTCAAAAGAATGCAAAGGCAAATCCCTTCTGAACAAATTTTGCCAAGAAGATGTCATGATAGGTTCACTTTAAATTTGCAATAAGTCAGAAATTACTTGGAGGCACACAACAAGGTCTCAAAAGCTGTATGGGACCTCTAAAAAGGCCTGTACAAAGGGTTACCTTTACTCTTCCCCTCCTAATTTCTGATCATCCCCAGAAGAAAAAGGAATAATTCTCTTACATCATCATGCTGGCTGAAGCTGAGTTATGACAACTCAGCCAACTAGTATTTTCCTCCTTCCTATACTACTACTTCTGACAAAGTGACAGCTCCTCCAGTCCCATCTACAATTCCCTCTGTTCTAGTGCCTAAACTGGCGTTTTCAAAGAGAAGGCTATAGCTTGGTGACAGAATGTCATGTCCTGCATGCAGATGGCACTAGTTAAGTCCCCAACATCTGAAAGTAGGGTTGAAGAAGTCATGAATCTACAGAGCTACTGCCTTTCAGACAATGCTCAGTCACTGGTCTGACTTGGCATACAGTTCTTATTTTCCTCATCCCCCAAATTTGGAGTTTAGATTACATAAACACCAATCAGCACCAGATAATACAGCTATTATAATACATAATATATAGCCATGTTAGTCTGGGATATCAATATGCAAAGGATTCTAGTAGCACATATGAGACCAGCTGTGCAAAAGTTGTACCACATCCTATCATAGACATAGGATGCATCCACATTGCAAAAACAATCTAGTTTGACACTACGTTAACTTTCATCGCTCAACGCTATGGAATTCTGAAAACTGTAGTTTTTTTGTGGCACCAGAGCCCTCTGATAGAAAGGTGGAATGACTCACAAAACTACAGTTCCCAGAATTCCACAGCATCGAACCATGGCAGTTAAAGTGATTATTTCTGCAATGCAGATGCTGCCTTAGGGCCCAAACAGCCAGGCCAAAATAAAGCTGCTTCGGGTCACTTTGGAGATATATTTAAATGACACAAACATCTTAAGAGGCCAGAAGCTGTGCCAAAGCTGTGCTCCAGTCCTTAGGACTGGAGCGTGGCTTTGGCGCAGCTTCTGGCCTCTTAGGACGCATGCATTCTTTAAATAGTATACCTCCAAAGTGACGTGAAATAGCTTTATTTTGGCCTGTCTGGGCCCTTAGTCTACTTTGTCAGACCAAGTTTACAAAAGCTTATGCTACTTCATTTGTTTAGTTAATCTCAAAGGTGCTACAAGATACTGATATTACACACTGGTATGATTATGTCTCTGAATTCTACCCACATAAAACAGGTGGGAGGAATTTAAACCTTCCCAGACATATTTTACTTTAAAATGCTATCCCTTACACACAAGGACTGCGAAAGAGAAGTAACCCCAGTGGTGCCAGGTGTTTATTTTCCCCCTCCTCTTTAAAGTCCCACATAGGGCTATGTGATTTTTTTTCAATAAAGTTGAAATGGGAAGTTTAGGCTTCCTCCACCCATACACCATGGTCCCTAACAAGGTCAGGGCCACACACATTTTCTTGAGGACAAAAAGGGGGCTTTAACTACATGCTTCTTTTTCAACAAAGCATGTAGTTTGACTTTGACCCTGAGTGGAACGCAGAGTCCAGCAACCAAGATGTCTTGGCTACAGAAAAGACACTTTTCTGAGAAATCACTTATATTCAATATTTTTAAAAAGTGAGCCAGACTCTGCCCATAAGAAAGGCCACACATTTTTCACTTGGACCATAGTATCCCTGAATCTTATTCATATTACCATAAATTTGAAAAAAATACTCTCAAGAGTGATCAGAGTGCTTTTAGGTACTTAGTAATAAAATTATTACTAAAGCAATTTAGATCTCAAATTGCATAAGCCTTCATGTTTTGTTTGGTGTGGGGTTTTTTTATTGAGTATCTAATTGCTGTTGAGGAAGGAAAGACGTCCTGTAAACAACTCCTTGAAGCCAATTCTGCACTTATAGGAAGATGTAAAAAATTGCCTTTCCTGTTTTCCAGTTTGTTCCTGATAGGCTACATTGATACATGCATTCTTTCCCCATCCTATCTCAAAGCAACACAGACTGCATGATTAACAATCATTTTTCTTCCCCTCTTTTTCTTACCATTTTTGCCTGAGGAAGAAACCTGTGAGCTATGAAAGCTAGCACAATTAATGGTATGTCTTTTTGGTTGGCTTAATAAAGATATCACCACAATATATGCACTCTGTCAATGAGGACAGTGTTGTAACATCACAGAATACTGCATGGGTTCTAAGACAAGGCAGCCCAGAGCTTCCCCATGCTAAATGAGTATACATCCTACAATATGCTCCATCTGGTGAATGGTAATGTGGGAATTATTCCTTGCATGTACTGTGTTATATTGGACTGTATAAGGACTAAAGTTGAATTTCAATTTTGACATGAAGTTGTTATGACTACTGGTCCCATTAATCTTGGGGTCCATCCTGTTCTGGATAAGGTACACTGCTCCTTAAGGACCAGGGTAATAACGCTAGTTCTGCTCCTGAATGGCAGCACCCAAGATAAAGGGCAGCTTTTATCAGTTTTAGTATGCATGACAGATATGCCCATTCCTTGTTTTTACCTGATTCATTTCAAAAGTAGATTGTAACCACAAACCTTATGTCAGTGATTTTCTATCTGATGTGATGAACCAACTGTTTTTCTCAATGTGCCAGGGACCGTACTGTATCGTGGCATATTATTGTATTACTAAAGTCTCCTAGAAATTCCATGGACTAACAAATGAGTTTCCAGATCAGCATCAATCCATGTACCACCACTGCAAGGAACATCCTCTTATGTGGTACCACCTTTGAAACACATTCAGAAACTACAGAACACTGCAGCTAGCATGTGAACAGGGGCTTGTCACATGGATTATGTTATGTGCCTAAACATCATCACTGGCTCCCATGTGCCAGTCTGATAATATCAACCTTTGAAGTAATCACTGATAGTGACCAAAATATTCAAACGACTGTCTATTCCCACAGGTGCCAGACCACAATGTGCACTTTTTACAAGAGGCCTGGCTCCAAGTACGGTAATCAGAATGCAGGTGGGTAGTAACACAAAACAGGACATTTTCTGTAGTGACAGTCTCCCATCCATTCCCCACAGGTCCAAATATCCAATTCCCCTTGAAATATGAATCTTTTGTTTTGGAGTGTCACTGCAGGACCTGGCTTAAGAAAGCTTTTTCATATTCTATATTTTCTGTTTTCTGACATAAGGGAATTCAGTGGATGTTACATACAGTTAAACATGCACACTCTGGAGTGAAACATTCAACTGGAAGATTTTCTGAAGAGAAGACAGTTACTTTATTTGATATATTCCTGAAAACTGATGGATGCTGAAGAGTGCTTCCAGAGAGCAGCTTTTACAAGTCTGCAATAGGCTTGTGTGGCCAAAATGGATACTTTTCTTTGTCCAACCTAGTTTCAGGAAATGCCTCGTAGTAATCCTCAAGGGTCATCTGGTCAAAAGGTATCATGTTTTTAAACTTCTGAAGCTTGAAAAGAAGAAATGATAAAAATTATTGTCATGAGAAAGCACAACATGCTATAGCAAGATCTTTGTACAGTGGTGCCTCGGGTTACGAAATTAATTCGTTCCGCCGCGGCGTTCGTAACCCGATACATTTCGCAACCCGAAAAAGGCTTTTCCGAAGCGCGGCTAGCGGCTGGAAAGCCGCTAGCCGCGCTTCGCATTTGAATTTCGCGCCGATATTTTTTTCGTAACCCGAAAAAAATATCGTAACCCGGAACAGTTTTTTTCCTATCTATTTTTTTCGTATCCCGGAAATTTCGTAACGCGATCAATTCGTATCCCGGGGTACCACTGTATGATGAAGATTAGCAGCATACCTCTTTCTCATACTGAACAATACGGTCTTTAGAAGCTTGTACGTAGGAAGCAGCACTCTTGTCCTGCAAAGAGAGCAAATTGTTCAGGTAACATCGTACTTACATTCTGAGACACTGACATAGTCTGAGAAACTAGACTTATTGATTCAATTTCCACAGCTCTGCAATATTCAATTCTGTTATGAATTTTTACCAGTAGTTCAAAAAAGTCACAGTAGGAACTATTTAAAAGGTGTATATACCATACAACTGGCAATGTCCTCAGAATAGTTTACAAATATGAAAACAAGAATAATCAATAAAGCCACATAAATCAGTCCAAATGATGTTAACTTATTCATTTTTCATTTTATTTAATTTAGTTAAAATCTTAGAATGTTAAGAACAAGCAATAAAACTTAAACAAAACAAGGAGTAAAAATAAAAACCAAGGAATGAAGGTCTGCTGGGCAAATGACTTTTAGCCTAGCATCTGAATGTTATTAATGAAGATGCCAAGTGGATATCTCTGGGAAGGATATAACAAGACTTTCACAACAGGGGGAGGAAGAACCAGCTGTGAAAGTTCTTTTGTACATTACTCACCCATTCAAAATAAGGTAGTCATTAAAAACAATAATCATTTGTATGATGTACATATGAAGAAAAGATTATAACATTGCAGCAAAATGTAAATTGAGATAATTTGTTTCCAAAAATCTAAATCAGATGGATTTTTCTATGCCTGCTTGGGAAGAATATATTCTATTATTCTCTGTATGAGATGTGGGCAATATATGCAAAGCAATTCATGTGGCCAGAACTACTACATATACATTTCCATAACAGCTTTTACATAGCAGCTAGTAGGCTGCTGTGTACATGTTGTCATGTGTACACAGACAAACCACTGCATATACAGTCGAAAAAAAGTATAAATTCCAAATAGCAAACCTTGATTTTGCCATTTGATATAAGAAACATCATTTTGCTGTGCCATTATATGGGACTTGAGCATCCATGGATTTTGTTATCCATGAGGGATCCTGGAACCAAACCCCAGCATATAACAAAGACCCACTGTACAAGATATACCCAATTCCTGAAATCCTTATATTAGTTTTTAGAGGCAAATGTACCACATGGCATGCATACATCCTATGCATATGTGTACTTCATCTGGGATATAGCAGGCATATTGGGCCTTCCCGAGTGTGTGAACTAGCCTCAGACATTGCCTCTCACTGATTTTTACCATATTTTAATTTTCAGTTTTTCCCTTCAGTCCCAACCTAAACTGAATCATTATAGCTTCTTGTGGCTGGGCAAAAGAAACTGGAAAGCTTTTGTCATCTTCAATAGAAACACACATACATACAATCTGAGGCTTGTAACCATTGTAGTTAGAACTGACCTCACCAGTTAGAAATGACTTCACTAGTGTCACCATTCTATCTGTGAAAAATATCTGAAATACTGTACAGTACAGCAATTCATAAGCAAATGAAATAGAGCCAGTGTGGTGGAGTGTGTTGAACATTGGACTAGGAGTCTGGAGACCAGAGTTTAAATCTCCGGAAACCCACTGGGTGACCTTGGGCAAGTCACATTCTCTCGGTCTCACAGGAAGGCAATGCCAAACTTCCTGCCTTAGGATCACCAGAAATATCAGAAATGACTTAAAGGCACACAACAAAAACAAGCAGGTGGGCCCAGTACATGTTCAATGTCTAACCACATTTATCAAAAGGGAATTTGTAGGAACAGCACAACACGGCAAGATCCCCAGTGGGTTGCTCTTGTACACATATCATCCTCATGTAGCCAAAAGGTGAGATACAACTGCATAAAAAAACAGACCACTTACAGCTTCTTTCTCTTGGGCATCTATCTTTGCTGACTGGGTATCTACAGGCTCAGGAATCTTGAGTGCTTTAAACTGTGAAATTTAAGAAAAAATAAATTTTAAGCATATTGTTTCTAATTTTGTCAATACCATGTTTGTAAACAAGAGTAAAGTGTTCCCAAGCAGCCCTGCTTGTGTCTTCCCTCGGAAACTGAGATGGCTGTAATGTATGATTTGAAGTTACTACCATTTCAGTTCACTAGCCTCCTCTTTGAGAACATCTGATTAAAAGATAGATAGAAGTGAGCTGCTTAGAATGGTACAAAACATCTGAGGCCTAACTGAAATCAGTTATTTTTGTTGTTCGCTTGCAAGCACTCATGAAGAAGGTTTCTATAAACAGAAAGAGAGTTAAGCATGTTCTATTGCAACCCATAAAATTTAAATAGTTCATAGTCTTTATGTCATCAGTATTATTTGGATGAAACTCTCATAAGGTTATTTTTCTATCTCACACTCAAAGAACCAACCATAGGACACAGAGTGCAAACTTCTAAGTTGCAATGTCCACATTTGAAACTAGCCTCTTTTAGGCTTGCACAAAATACGCAGACTCATTTACTGAAGAGGGAGGGGAGGAGTGAATGAATTCAAAAAGTTTTACTATTTCTTGTAATTACTATTTGATGAGGCAAGGCAGGAACATCTTGATAGCATTCCAAGATTACAGAAACTTAATCTGTTTATTCCCTTTTCCACCACAGGTCACTCACTCTCAAATAGCTTTCAGGGTTTTTTTTAGCAAGCAGTCAATGAAAAATGGTAGCTAAATTGTAATGTTTATAGTTTGGATCACAAAATTTACTCTCAAGTGCTACACTAAAGACCCAGAAAGAGTCCATTAACCACAAAAAAAGTGACAGAATAATTTAGACTGTGGACAAACACATAAAGCAAAGTAAGGACTATAATGAGTGTATGTATAAGGAATTCTGAGAACCACTGTGGTGTAGTGGCCTTGGTGTTGGACTAAAATCCTGGAGACCAGGTTACAAATCCCTGTTCAGCCATGGAAACCGACTGAGTGACTTTGGCCAAGTCACACTCCCTCAGCCTTGGAAAAAGACAAGGACAAAGCTCCTCTGAACAAATCTGGCCAAGAAAACCCCATGGTAGGTTTGATTTAGGGTCAGAAATGGCTTGGACACACAACAACAAGAAATGCCTGTATTTTGAGACACATACCTACCAGGCAAATAGTCAACCAACCAACCAACCAATAGCATATGTATTGCATCAACTTCATGTTTTACAGTGTAAGACTTAAAAGGAACTGTATATGGTTACTCCAACATATTGTTCTACAAGTCTGTGGCTACAAGTGCTGAAGGCAAGAGAATGGACCAAGGACCCCAAGACAGAAAAAAAATGGCTACAGCTTTAGGTACCATAAATGTTTTTCAACCCAACCACAACTCTATTACCACAAAACCCACATAGCTGCTAGAAAACATTATAATCAGTATGACTTCTAGATTGTATAGCATCCAAAGAGCCTTCATCTGAACTCAGAAACATGCAACATTTCATAGTACAGGCTCACCTTCTTCTCAAATTCATCCACCATGCCAGCTTTGGCAATTGTAGTCTTGTAAAAAGCCCAGTCAATAGCTGGGGGAGCCTCTGGCAAAGAAGTAAGCCTATTCAGATGGAGAAAAGCATATTAGAATTATAGGACATTCTAGACTATTACTAGTTCTGCAACATTTCTTGCCTCCCACCTAAGAACAGATAGCTAAAGTTTCCAACTTTCTCAGATATTCATACAACTGTAAATCATTACTGTAATATTGTGATCATACACACTAACTACAGAACCAATAATCTAATTTTTATATTGCCTATTATTCTAAATCAGTGGTTCCTAATCATTGCTCCTCCGTTTGTTTGGACTTCAGTTCCCAAAAGCCCAGCCAATTTGGCTAACAGTCAGGAATTATGGGAGCAGAAATCCAAATCATCTGAAGGACCCAAGGGTGGGAACCACTGGTCTAGAGTGACAGAGATAGTTCTGTTAAAATGTGATAGGGGATGGTTCTGTTAAAACATGATTGTTTATGTTAAAGAAAAAAAGCTCCAGTCAGTTCCCCCCAAAAAACTTCCATCATGTGACAGCTAAGATCCCACTTATATCTTAATCAGATTTCAATTATACTGCTCCTACAGCAAAGGCCTATCCTCCTTCAAGACTAGAAGTATCACAGGTGTGCTGGAGAACAAAATAAAATTAACTCTGGGCCGGAACAGATCGGCAGTAAGTGGGGGCGGCGCATTTAGATGATGCCTGCCCCGACAACACCCCCAAGATAGTGTCACAGCACCTGCCCAACCAGACAACAGGCAGCACTGCGGTGGTCTAGCGGTGTGGCATTTACATGCTACAGAAGCGCCGCAGGAGTGCTGCAAAGCTTTGGCAGTGTCGGAAAGGGTGCCTTTTTGCTGGCTCAAAAAGGAACAGCATTTTGCCACCTCTTTTTGAGCTGGCAAATAGCCGGATTGGGGCTGCAGCGTGAGGCTGCCGTGGCCCCAATCTAGTGCTCAAAGGGGCAGAATCACAGCACCCATTCAGGGCCATCTTCAATAAGATGATTATTTATGTCAGCAACAGAAGGTGGAGGACATTAATAATGCACATAGATAAAAATTTAGTGACTAGTTCAGTGGTTAACACAATCTGTAAAATACAAAAAAGCTGCATTTCATTCCATTCAATCATACAAATTAACACAACCAACATGCTTGAAACCAGCCACTGCACACAAATGTATTCGACCTAAGAAAAACTGAACTTAATTCTACTGTCCTTCTATCCACAATGTCATTTTCTCACTCAGAAATACTCACTTTGCTGAGAGAGCATCACTGCGTGTTTTCAGGGCAATGAACATGGGTTTCTGATTGGGAGGCACTCGCTCAGCAAATGCCACCCAGTCAACTGCTTTTAAAGCAGCTCTGCGGCCAGCCATTATTTCAAACTAGGAAAACAGAAAACCCATAAGGTAAGAAAAACAAGAATATTTTGATAGCACATTTACAGGATAAAAAAGGAAAATGAACAAGAATAAATATAAATAAACTCTTAACTTTGCTTAAACAAACAAACAAAAAACTATGTCTGCAATCTAGTGCATACTTACTGGCCTGGGAAAAAACATTATGAAGTGATTTATAAATTGTAATTAAGCTCAAAACCATGCCCTCTATTTCATACCAAAAAAAAAAAAAGGATGGGGGAAAGGTTGTTTCAAAAACAACAACCAAAGCCCCTATTTTGTTTTGTTTTGTGTTTTTGTTTGTTTGTTTGTTTAAATCAGGCCTCTCTCCTCCCCCTGGATTTAAACCAGGTTTTTGTTGGGTAGTTTTGCATTAATGTGTAGCACTACATTAGTACAGGGCTAAATCAGAAAGTTAAGCAGCAAAATGCAGTATGTATGTGACGGCAGCCAGCTTAAATAATAATTGTTCTTTTTAAAAGTGCTCTATTAAAGCAAATTGGTTTTGGTTCAAGCCATGTTAATAGAAGGATTTGTTCCTGAATGACATTTCTTGCACTATAAAATAAAGTGATTAAAAAGAAGCAACTGACAATGGATACTGGTGTAACAATGAACAACTGCCAATAAACTGTAAAAATTAAAATGTTTAAACTCAAACAGTTATTCTTTTTCCAGGAAGAGTATTGTTTTAGTAAGAGAATCCCATTTTGGGAGAAAGGCAGGATATAAATCCAATAAATAAAAGAATATAGGGTTGGGAAATAGTTATAGCAGCCAGACCTAGCAGGAGTATGTATGCTTTGTTAAAAAATCATTTGGATTAAACCATGGTTTAAACCAACCTGGTTTAAACTAGCCAACCCTGGAAAAAAAAAGAGATCAAAACACAGTTTTCCTTACTTGGAAAAATTATTGTTACACTACTACTATGTCATAAATAATCGTGTAGAATAATGTCCCAAATCCACAAAAGAGTGATTCCTTTATTAGACCACCAACATCCACAAACGACATGATGAATACTTTCAAAACTCCACTGGCTTCTTCATCAGGCGAAAGAGTTAAAAATCAAACAGGAGAAAGAAGTGAAGAAGTCAGTGGAGCTTTGAAAGCTTGCAATAAAGATATTGCATTTTTATGGATTTTAGACATATGATCCAGTTTGTATTTTAAACTCCTCCCCCTTCAGTTCATACAAGCACCCATCCAAAGAAGTGGGTGCTGCTTGCATACACTTTGGCTTCACAGACAGATGTTTCTCTGCCTTCTTCCCAGCCTCAGTTTTAACCTGGGTCCTCAGGCAGTCTTTGTCCTGCTTCCTCACTGCAGTGTATTTTGTGCATTTTGGTTGGCCCAATGAAGGTATAGCTGTTCCGTGGATTTTGGATGTTACTGTACTTTGTTATATGGCCAACACAGCTACCACTTGATATATTGGTTATTGTTGTTACTATGTGCTTTGAAGTCATTTCTGACATATGGTGACCCTAAGGTGACCCTAAGAGCCAACATGGTATAATGGTCTGACTGCTGGATTATGGTTGGAGACCAGGATTTGAACCTGATCTTGGCCATGTAAACCCACTGGGTGACCTCAGAATCACAGAGCTGGAAGAAAACTCAGGGGCCATCCAGTCCAACCCCTTTATTCTGCCATGCAGGAATTCACAATCAAAGCACCCCTGACTGATGACCATCCGGCCTCTGTTTAAAGATCTCCAAAGAAGGAGACTCTGCCACACTCCAAGAGAGAGTGTCCCACTCTTGAACAGCCCTGACTGTCAGGAGGCTCCTCCTAATGTTGAAATGGAATCTCTTTTCCTGTCATTTGAATCCATTGTTCTGGGTCCTATTCTCTGCAGAAGCAGAAAACAAGCTTGCTCTATCTTCAATTGTTGTTGTTGTTGTTACTATTATTTTATATCCAGCCTTTCTCCCAATATAGGGACTCAAGGAAGCAAACAAGTATAAAACAATACAAAATATTAAAATACATAAATGTAAAATTTTAAAGGCAATTAAACAATTTTAAGGATTATAAGAGTTATAAATGAAAATGTAATAAAATAAAATACAAGCCACTAAAATGTGTATAGGCCAGCATTAAAAACCCAGTCCTATCCTATCACCTCTGACCCTTCTCTTCTCTAGACACCTTGAAGGCACACAACAACAGCAACAAGGCAGACCTATGGTGGGGTTTCCTTTGGCAAGTTGCTTCAGAGGAGGTCTTGCCATTGCCCCCCTCCCAGGCTGAGAGAAGGTGACTTGACCAAATGGGTTGACAGGGCTGACCTTGGCTATGCTTTATAAATCATCTGTGGCCCCCAATGACAAAATTCCCAGAAGGCATCAGCGCAAAGGAGGAGAGCTGAAAGCACTCAAATCCCGATATAAAGGCTTGCTTCTTAGTCCTGCTCCCTCCCGGGCAGAAGGCTAAGAGGGAGGAGGGTGCGATGGCCCTGGCGGGGCAGCGCTTGCTGCTCACGGGGAAGTCACTGGGGGAGACCTGCTCTGGGCAAGCCGTGTCCAGAGAGGCTCAGTCTCGGGGCAAGTACTGGCATTGGTCTCAGCATGCCCTGCCTTTCCCTCAGTCAGAGAGGGCCATGGAAGCTACGCAGCGCCTATGGAGCTCAGGGGAGGCTGCTCCGAAGCACCCGGGACCCTGACAACCCGCTCACCTTCAGCCACCCTCTCCTCCGCGCACGCCGGAAGTGCCAGGCCGGAAGTGGAGCCAGAAGGGGACCAATCAGAAGAGGGAGAGCGCCGGAAGTACTTTGAGCAGTAGTTCAGTCCTGGCCAGGAGCGAGGCCATCCCCCTTTCCTTAGCAGAGGGCCCCAGATAGGCCTCCCCTTGCCACGGTTTCATGCCTTTTAAGCCTTTTAGTCTTTTTACACTGGATTTGTTTTAAATGATCGTAGCAGTTTCACTCAGTTTTAGATGCTGTTTTTGTATGCTTTGGCCGTAGGGTGTTTTTTAATGTTGTAGTCCCAGCCTTGGACTCATCATCATCATAAGGCTGAGAGAATGCAGCTTGCCCAACGGGCACCCAAGGGTTTTCCATGGCTGGGCGGGATCTGAGTCCTAGTCCGACTGGAGCAGATTGGGACGGAAAACATGGTTCTCTATTGCTGCAGCGTCCCCAGAGGGGCCCTGATTCTGAAGTGGGCCAAGCTTTTTATAGTACTTTGAACAAAGAAAACTACAAATCACATTTCATTGGTTATGTATAAAATAGACAGATAGTTGGCTCTTCTTATACTGTACAGGGATTTTTTATACACGGATTCAAGCACCCACCGTCTGAAAATGTTCCAAAAAAGTACTAATTTCCAATACCAAACCTTGATTTTCCACTTTTTATTAGGGAGACCATTTGGCGATGTCATTATTATATTTCATGGGACTTTTGTTATCCGCGGGGGATCCTGGAACCAAACCCCAGCGGATGACAAGGGCCCACTGCTGCACACTCCCTTTATATTCCTTTGGATGTTCAAGCCTTATGCCCAATGGAACTCTTGCCTATATGTTTAGTTCCGCTGTCCCCAAACTGTCTCTTCTTGTAGCACTTCCTCCATTTGGGTTAGCATCTTGAGTGAGGAGCCATTTCCAAATTGTTTACATTCCAAAGCAGAGGATTTGACGTGACCCAGCAGCCTTTGCTCCCCAAACGTTTCAGCACTGACCGTTCCTCCAGACTCCTCCCCTCCTGTCACTCCTTCTGTAACAAGGAAACACGGCGGCCAACCAAAAAGTAACCACGAAGCGCCTTCCTCTTTCAGGAACAACGCATGTCTTGACTTTCTTATATCTATGGCACAGTCCTTCCTTTCTTCCGGTTTCTATGCGCGGGGGGAGGGGGCATTTCCGGAACTTTATCCCCAAACGCACCGCCCACATCCGGGCGTCTCGTCGTGCTCATCATAATCACTTCTGGGTCTCGTCCAATGTATAGCGCGCGCGCAGAGGCGGTCCGTTGATGACCCGGAAGTGCTCCCCGATCCCGGAAGTCCGACTCCCTGTCAGCAGAAGCGGCGGCGGCCAGGGTGATGGCGGCCGAGCCCCACCGGGAACACCTTCGCTTCCTGAGAGACTGAGCGCCGCCCGACCGAGGAGGAGGAAGGAGGAGAAGGGGAAGGAGCCGCAGAAGGAGCCGAGGATGGCGGAGCTGTCCGCCGGGGAGGGGCCGGGGCGAGGCCGCACTCCCAGCCCGCTCCCGGGGCCCCCTCCCAGCCCCCGCCCGGCCTTCCCGGTCACGCGGGGCCCCGAGACCCCGGAGACCGACGGCAAGGCAGGCCCCGCGGCGGCGGCAGCAGCAGCAGCAGGAGGAGTCGGAGGGGGCTCCAAGTGGGTCCGGCTGAACGTGGGCGGCACGTACTTCGTCAGCACCCGCCAGACGCTGTGCCGCGAACCCAAGTCCTTCCTCTGCCGCCTCTGCTGCCAGGAGGGCCCCGAACTGGGCTCAGACAAGGTCAGCGGCAGCAGGATGGCTGTGGTTGTCCCGCGAAGGGCCTTGCTTCACTCACACACGTCCAACACACACACTGCAGAAATAACCCAGTTTGAGCCCTCTCTGACTGCCCTGGCTCAGTGCTAGGGAATCCTGGGAACTGTAGTTCAGTGTGGCACCTGAGACAGAGAGAGAGAAGGCTCAACGTCTCACAAACACTACAGTTCCCAGGATTCCCTAGCGCTGAGCCAGGGCAGTGAAAATGGCCTCAAAGTGGATCATTCCTGCAGTGTGTTTGGGACCTTGGTTTCATAGAGCGTGGTTTTTAATTTGAACCTCAGCTGCTTTAAAATGCTGCTCAATTCAAGGCAGGCATATATAGTTTTAATCTTGAGGGGGGATATTTTATCAGTGTTCCTACATCGTAGTTTCTGTGTAGCCTGGTCCTATACGCACCCACTCAGTAGTAAGTCTCGTTGAGTCTAGTTGGACTTACTCCAACTAGAAGGGTATAGAACTACATCCTTGGGGACTATTTGTTATATCTATGTCTAAGACAGTAGCAAAGGGAAAGGATAACACCACGTTGTTAGTGTACTTTTGAAGGATTATATAGAAATTCTTAAAGTAAACAAAGAAACATAGTGAACAAAAGAAACCCTGAAAGTAAGCATAATTTGGCTAGCAGTCCTGAAAAACTCCCAAATCAAGACCCAGTCCCTGCAGATGAAAACCACCCAGGGAGAAGGGGGCTTCCCAGCAGACAGTGGATTGCTCATGAAATAGACACCCTGAGGCCTTGCCATTCAACAGACCAACAAACAGATTAACATGCAAATCACTTCCTCTCAGCCAAGGGTCACGTTGTACGTGTGCGTATGTACGTATGTATCCAGCTCTCTTCTATGCCAGCATTCTCTGTAGATGCCAGCCACAGATGCAGACAAAACGGCAGGAATAAACTCTTCTAGATCACAGCCTCATAGCACTAAAAACCCACAAAAAACTATGGATGCTGGCAGTGAAAGCCTTCAACTTCACATTTTGAAGTATTTTTAGTAATACTGGTGTGTTTCAGATTGCTGCCACACTACAAAACTTATGTAGTTTGACACCACTTTCATTTGTCATGGCTCCATGCTATGGAGCCCTGAAATTTGTTGTCGCACCAGAGCTCTCTGACAGAGAAGGCTGAATACAGTTGGTCCTTTTTATCCACATGCTTGCCATCCATGGACTGGAGCATCCATGGATGGCTGCCATTAAGAAGAATGGGAGTCAAGGTCTTGCAGTTTTGGGCATCCACTGTGTGTGTGTGTGTTTGGAACAGAACCCCCCCCCCCAAAGATATAGGATATCTCACAAAACTACAAATCCCAGAATTCAATAGCATTGAACCATGGCAGTTAAAGTGGTGTCAGCCTTAATTCTGCATGCAGCTCCATACTGTTTAGCATCATAGTTCCATGACACATAAGAGATCTATAATTTCAGCTGACAAAACTATTTTTAAAAGCCCAACAGAGGGGAATGGGAGTAGTCATAGTTCCCTGTTCCTTCATTTTTATTGCTATTCACAACTAGTTAAAATTTGGTAAAATGGATGGATTTTATGAGGCTGCTACGGCTATTGTGGACTTAAAAACAGTGTATTTAGAAAATAAATATGATTATATAATTGGGTGTAATGCTACTGTTGGGTGGAGGCCTACCTTTTAAATTGCATCATGATGCTATCTTTTAAAATACCAGAAAAACAGGCTTCCTGCCACCTGGTGATGCAGGACTTTGGAATCTGCAAGCACTTTTTTCTTCCCTCTCACCATCACCTCTGCCCTTAGACTGCACACTAAAACAATAACATTTTAAGTCTGATATCTGTCTCTAATGGATAATTCAGGATAGATTCAATTGGTTCAGTTATTTTATTGAGATTAATGTTTGGTTTTGTTTGTGGAGAACCAAATTCCCATTTTTATAACACTAACACCCTCAGCACCGTATTTTCATTCCACTGACTTGTTCTTTTCAGCATCAGATTCTGACACTGGTCTATTTCTAACAGGATGAAACAGGGGCGTATCTCATTGATAGGGATCCCACATATTTTGGCCCAATCCTGAACTACCTCCGGCATGGAAAACTCATAATAAACAAGGAATTGGCAGAAGAAGGTAAGAAAATAAGATTGAAGTGTTTTGTATGAGTTTGGCAAAATTACAAAGCGATATGTATCCGTGAATAGTTAGATATATCATTAATGCATTTTGGCCTCCTTCCAGTCCACTAATTCTGCATGAAAGAAAAGAAGCAAAGGACATTGGAAATATTCAGTGGAAACATATGTAAATGAGACAGTCTCAGGATTTTGTTTTATTTTTTATCTAGCTTAGGCTAGAGCACTTTGGCCAAGAAAGAGGTTGCCAGTGCATACATGCCTCATATTACCCTACATAGGAAATAAAACTTATAAATGAGATTATAGTAAACATACATATATAAAACAGCACTGTTTGTATACTTAACCAATTTGAATATCTGTAGGGAAAAATGTGTCTCCGGTCTTGCAAAAGACAATATAATTCAGCTGTCCTGAAACCTCAAGTTATTATTCTTCCTTTTCATGGGATAGGGGGACATGTACACACAGTTCTTTATTCATGAGAAAAGTGTTTCCATAAATTGTGTGTGTGTGTCTGTATAGATTGCATGGCACATCTGGATATGTTGATGGCTTACTACATTAAAATGTAAGCCTGCGTTTATTGCCATATTTAGAGATGTAAAGATGTAAATGGGAAATTTTCCCTTTGAGGGCAAAGAACTGGGAGTTTTTCAGAACATTTGGGGAAAAAATCTTTTACAGATTGGCAACCACTTTATTATTTTAGGGACATAAAATATATACATAATATGATATAATTATTCAACTTCATTTGGCATAAAACTATCATGCTTGGTATATCAGAAATACAGTTCAGTTAGTAATAGTAAATGGAATTCCTTTCTTAAAAAATATTTTTTGTAACAAATTTTGCTTTTAGGGCTTGAACTGTATGGAATTCCTTTGGTTTTGCCACAGTAGTATCAGCCCACTGTATCCACAGATTCTTTATCCATGGATTCAAGCATCCACAACTAGAAAATATTCAAAAATGTATAAATCCCAAAAAGCAAACCTTTATTTTGTCATTTTATATCAGGAACACCATTCTATTATTCATTATATTTAATGGGACTTTATCTATGGATTTTGGTACCTATGGAGTATCCTGGAACCAAACCCCAGTGGTATTAGGAGCAGGCAGAAAAAATAACAAAGAAATCATCAGCATTAGCAAAATTGAGAAAATCATTTCATTTCCTCTAGTCTTCTATAGCGTCAAGCAGATATAAAGTGTTCATTCACATAAAGAGAATGCAAAATAGAATACCGAGACCAGGAATTGCAATAATCAGATACTGTACTGTATGTTGTCTTACTTTAAAGTCTCTCTTTTATTTAGTTTTTAAAAATAATTTGGGAGGGAATAAATACATGAACACCTGTCTTACATATTTTAATCTTAAATAGATCATTTCAAAATCCCATTTTCCTTTCTTATTTTTTTACCCATTTTTGGGGAGGAAATCATTTTTTTGGAAAATGAAAAGAAAACCTTTTTTTCCCTTAATGTTCCAGGTTTTCTTTTCTAGACCTTCACATTTCCAGTCATATTATAGCAATTCTGAAGTATGACAGCTTTGTGGGTGGGTTGGGGATAGTGTGGGGTCCCCCCCACCCTTTTTAAGGGTTACCAACAATAAGCCAACTCTGTGTTCTATTCCCATTTCTAGGAGTGCTGGAAGAAGCTGAGTTTTACAACATTGCATCTCTAGTGCGACTGGTGAAGGAACGAATACGGGACAATGAAAGCAGAACTTCTCAAGTAGGAAAACAGAAGAGGGAAATTTATGGCCACAACCTGGGTTCACAAATATTGGCTTGGCCAGTCATTATTAATTATTGCTACCAATACCTCCCTTTCATTGAGTTCTCTAAGGGTCTGTATGCATGGTCCAAAAGGCCTGTGCTTCCCCGGCCTTGCATTGTCCTGTACGGATGACACAGATTAATGGCCCCAGGCTGGGTTCAGCCAGTCTGGGTGCTAATTGGGTGTCCTGGCCTGATGTCCCAAGGGGGGCTTAGCGCATGTCAAAAAGACCCATTCTTGCTGTAGAATTTCATGGAAACTCGTGAACAACAGCAAGGACACCACATTTCCCCCGGCTCTGCCACTGTGTCTTCTCAGATAGGATAGGGACGCCTGGCCACAGGGTAGCCTGGCCACAGGGTAGCCAAGTGCCCTGTTTCTGCCCTTACAGGCCAGTGTGGGGACCTTCTGACAAGACACAGTAGTAGCTGCAGGTAAGGGGCACATGGAGATAGCAGCTCCATGATGTAGTGCCAGACAGGCATGTAAATATTTGCCCATATTCACACCAGCCAAGGGACTGACCCAGGTCAGAACTAGGGGCAGGATACGTATGCTCAGGCCCTTAATTGCAGTGTGGAAGAAGGGAGAGGTGTTTTCTCTCCTGTAATTACAGTAGCACAGAGAAAAATAGAGTGCAACATTGTAGTGATGGTAGTGGTTCTTGTTTAAAAGAAGCCATTCATTGCTTTCTTCTCCCAAGTAGAAGTCAATGGAGAGGCCATTCCACAAAATGCAATGCTGGGCAAGTATATACATAGAGGAATGCTCTTTCTGTACATCTAGCACTTGAATTTTGGCAATCTGTGCAGTTTCTCTTCATCTAGTGTTTTATGGCTCTTGGGTGTTGCTGGCAATTTTTTTAACTTCTGAACTGAGTAGGCCCACATAGAGTGCTTTGCCATAATCCAGATGTGATGTACCCATTGCATGAACTGCTGTGGCCAAATTAGTTCATGGATGATTCAAGAGAGAAGGTTTTTGTGTTGGGCATGCAGCAGGGTATTTGCTTTTGAGAGGAGCATTTGCAGCAAACAAGTAGATCTGTGGACCCTCTTCTGTGTTTAGACATTTATAATTATATAGTATATATAAATACCAGATTTTGCTACAAAGTAAAATAACAACAATAATCCTAGAACAAATTATGTTTTTGTATGAGGGCAGAGTTAATTACTTTTCCATTTTCTTTCAAAGTGAAGGAAAATTGTGATGTTGAGGTTGATAGGTGCAACATGCACATGTTTCAAAACATGTTGCTGCTTGTTTTCCAGAAAGCTTGTCCGTGTTATTTCAACAGAATCTGAGTATCGTTCACTTTCTGTTTTTGCCAACAGTCTCAAGAACTTGATCAGGAGGGCTTTAAACTGAGTTCCGAGGGGAAGGGAGACAGTATTAAGGAAGGCGAAAGGGATGGCGAAAATAGTCAAACTGACATAGAGGAAACAAGAAAAAAAGTGCAAGGACCCAACAGTGGGAGGCAAAAAAACTTGCACAGGCAGCAAGTAAAAGGGAACCATGGTCTGCAATGTCTCTACACTAATGCACAGAGCATGGGAAATAAGCAAGATGAACTCGAACTCCTAGTACAACAAAGCAAATATGATATAATAGGCATCACTGAAACCTGGTGGGATGAGTCTCATGATTGGAATGTGGAAATAGAGGGGTATAACCTTTTAAAAAGAAATAGGCCAAACAAGAAAGGAGGAGAAATAGCACTATATGTCAGAGATATTTACACCAGTGAAGAGATCCAGGACATCAATCATGGAAACCAGGTGGAGAGCATCTGGATAAGAATCAAAGGGGAGGGAAACAACAAGGATGTTACGGTGGGAGTCTACTACAGACCCCCAAGTCAGACTGAGGAATTGGATGATATCTTTCTAGAACAGATGACCACACAGTCAGAAAAGAGAGATGTAGTAGTGATGGGCGACTTCAACTATCCTGATATTTGTTGGAAGTCAAACTCAGCAAAATCCTCAAGGCCTAGCAAATTCCTCACTTGCCTGGAAGACAATTTCATGGTCCAAAAGGTGGAAGAGGCAACAAGGGGGTCAGCTATTTTAGATCTGATCCTAACCAACAAGGATGACTTGGTTAATGGGGTGCAAGTGGTGGGATCCTTAGGTGGAAGTGACCATGTTCTCCTGGAGTTTGTAATACAGTGGAAAGGAGAAGCCAGGCATAGTCAGACACGCATCCTAGACTTTAGGAGAGCGGATTTCAGTAAACTTAGAGAAGTATTGAGGGCAATTCCATGGTCAGAAATACTAAAAGATAAAGGAGTTCAGGACGGATGGGACTTTCTCAAAAGGGAGATACTGAAGGCAAAATTTCAAACAGTTCCAGTGAGAAAGAAAAACGGGAGGTGTCTCAAGAAACCAGGATGGATGACTAAGGAACTTTCAACCGAGCTAAGTTTGAAACGGAACATGTATAAGAAATGGAAAAAGGGGAAAATCACAAAAAAGGAATTCAAAGAAATAGCAGGCATGTGTAGGGATAAAGTCAGAAAAGCTAAAGCGCAGAATGAACTCCGGCTTGCTAGAGAGGTTAAGAACAATAAAAAGGGCTTTTTTGGATATGTCCGCAGCAAAAGGAAGAAGAAGGAAACGGTAGGGCCACTACGTGGAGAAGATGGCAAAATGCTAACAGAAGACAGAGAAAAGGCAGAATTACTAAACACCTTCTTTGCCTCAGTCTTCTCAGAAAAGGCAAAGGGTGCTCAACCTGAGGATAATGGAGCAGAGGACAGAATAGAGGAATTTCAGCTCAGAATAAGTAAAGAGATAGTAGAGGAATACCTTATTAATCTAAATGAATTTAAGTCTCCGGGACCAGATGAACTCCATCCAAGGGTATTAAAAGAACTGGCAAATGTAATATCGGAGCCATTGGCAATAATCTTTGAAAACTCCTGGAAAACAGGAGAGATCCCAGCCGACTGGAGGAGGGCAAACGTTGTCCCCATCTTCAAAAAGGGGAAAAAAGAGGATCCCAACAATTATCATCCAGTTAGTCTGACATCAGTACTAGGAAAGATTCTGGAGCAGATAATTAAACAGAGAGTCTGTGAACATCTAGAAGGCAATGCCATAATCACAAAAAGTCAACATGGGTTTCAGAGAAACAAGTCATACCAGACAAATCTAATCTCTTTCTTTGATAAAATTACCAGCTTGGTAGATGAAGGGAATGCTGTGGATATAGTATATCTTGATTTCAGTAAGGCCTTTGACAAAGTTCCCCATGACATTCTTGCAAACAAGCTTGTAAAATGTGGGCTAGACAAAGGAACTGTTAAATGGATCTGTAATTGGTCGACTGGCCGAACCCAAAGGGTGCTCAACAATGGCTCCTTTTCATCCTGGAGAAAAGTGACCAGTGGGGTCCCACAGGGCTCTGTCCTGGGCCCAGTGCTATTCAACATCTTTACCAATGACCTGGATGACAGAATTGGGAGCATACGTATCAAATTTGCAGATGACACCAAATTAGGGGGAATAGCTAATACCCCATTGGACAGGATCAAGATTCAAAATGACCTGAATAGACTAGAAAGCTGGGCCAAAGCTAACAACATGAAATTCAACACAGAGAAATGTAAGGTATTGCACTTAGGGCGGAAAAATAAAATGCACAGATATAGGATGGGTGTCACCTGGCTGAATGCAACTACGTGTGAAAGGGATCTAGGAGTCCAAGTAGACCACAAGTTGAACATGAGTGAACAGTGTGATGCGACAGCTAAAAAGGCCAATGCTATTTTAGGCTGCATCAATAGAAGTATAGTGTCTAGATCAAGAGAAGTAATAGTGCCACTGTATTCTGCTTTGGTCAGGCCCCACCTGGAATATTGTGTCCAGTTCTGGGCGCCACAATTCAGAAAGGACATTGAGAAACTGGAGCATGTCCAAAGGAGGGCGACAAAAATGGTGAAGGGTCTGGAAACCATGCCCTATGAGGAACGACTTAGGGAGCTGGGGATGTTTAGCCTGGAGAAAAGGTTAAGAGGTGATATGATCACCCTGTTTAAATATTTGAAGGGATGTCATATTGAAGAGGGAGCAAGCTTGTTTTCTGCTGCTCCAGAGAACAAGACCCGGAACAATGGATGCAAGCTGCAGGAAAAGAGATTCCACCTGAACATTAGGAGGAACTTCCTGACAGTAAGGGCTGTTCGACAATGGAATGCACTCCCTCGGAGGGTGATAGAGTCTCCTTCCTTGGAGGTCTTTAAACAGAGGCTGGATGGCCATCTGTCAGGGATGCTTTGATTTGGATTTCCTGCATGGCAGGGGGTTGGACTGGATGGCCCTAGTGGTCTCTTCCAACTCTATGATTCTATGATTCTCTGGGTAATACCCATATTAAACAGAAAAGACTAGAATATGTGCTGAGTGCAGGACTTTGGTGACTAGAGGTGCTGCCCAAATTTAGAATGCTGAACAGAGAAACAGTCTACATCCCCTCTTTGTATTTCACATTATTTCTGTATTATCTTTATTTTCACAGTCAGGGGTGACTAGAAGTGACCATTTACACTCCTTTTAGCGGTATGTTTTCTCAGAAGTCAATAGACACTGTGATTTTACATTAACTTTATTGAGATACATTCCCTCTCAGTAGGGGTTCATACTTAGCAAAGTCAAAATTCAAATTTCTGGTTTGTTGATTGGTATTCCCTTTGGATTTTAGGGACCTGTCAAGCATGTATACAGAGTCCTGCAGTGCCAAGAGGAAGAGCTCACTCAGATGGTGTCCACTATGTCTGACGGATGGAAATTTGAACAGGTATCCCATGCTAATCATTGTTGCTATATCTAGAAGAAGGGTACAGTTCACTAGGTATCTGTCATGGCTTATCTGTCCCTCTTATTTGCTGTTAACAGGAAAGGGACTTTTAAGTTCATAATAAATGTATTGTATGTTTTCTTTATTGCCTTTTTAGAATCCAGAGACTGTGGAATTTCTAATAAAACATACACAGTACCTATTATCATTGCTAGTTATGGATTAGTATCCAGATTGATTACAGTGTGCAGGTATATGTAGCCCTATAACAATAGAGAAAATCCATTAGCCACTATAAAATGGCAGAGAAAGATTGCACAGGTTGTTTGTGAATTTTAATGCATTGAAGCATTTTCAGGAATCAAGCTAAAACATGGTCATGCTCTTAAACTGTTTAAACCTAAAAAGAAGCACAGACTGACTGCTTATGGACCTGTACTTTGTTGCTTCCCAATAGGTTTGTAACTGACCTTATTTTATTTTATTTATTTATGGTATTTATACCCCACCCTTCAGCCCTAAAAGCTATCAGAGCGGCTTACAATTATTATTTTTAATTAGATGGTTCCCTTTCCTCAGGCTTACAATCTAAAAGACACGACACAAAAGGAGAAGGGATTGGTGGTGGGAAAAGGGATGAGGTCCAGTGGTTCTTCTCTCCCTCTGAGGCCTGGACCAAGACAGATGGACTGGAGGGAGGGCTCTTCTTCTTCAGGCTAGCCCTGGTGGAGCTTGGACCTTTGTTAAAGACCAGATACTGGGTCAAATGATTTTTTATTATGATTCCATGTTTATCACATACTGTTGCTTTTAATCATTGCATCTTCTCTATTTACCCTTCCATCAGCTAATCAGTATTGGATCTTCCTATAACTATGGAAATGAAGACCAAGCAGAATTTCTCTGTGTTGTATCCAGAGAGCTCAATAACTCTACCAATGGCATTGTCATAGAACCTAGTGAGAAAGCAAAGGTGAGGAATCTTGAGGACTGCATTAATCTTTTAAATATGAAATGGAATAAAATAAAATGAAATTTGTGTGTAGTTCCTGATCATTTGAGTTTTGACAAAGAACATTGTAGTGTGTATTAACGGCAGTGCCCTACTGTAAGAAAATCCAGAAGCATCATGGCTGACATTTCTTAGTGCATCAATCAGCTGTCTGGCAAAATCTCAGAACAAAACTCTTTATTTCTCAGTACAGTTGGCCCTCTGTACCTGGAGGGATCCATTCTGGACTCCCCTGCAGATAACAAAATCTGTGGATTCTGTAGTTCTGTTGCACGCGGCCACACCGCCATTTGGGACAACAGGACTCATCCTTAATGACCAGGCAGCTGCACGCATGCGCCAACATTGGGGATAATCGGGACTGTCCCTAATGGCAGCGCAGCCACATGCATGCACCACTAATGGGACAATGTGGGCTTGTCATCTGTCTGACTACTACATTCTTCCAGTGCACAGTTCTAGAATGAGTTTCCTTTCTCTTTTTTCACTATTATATTTTTCTTTGATATTTCTGAGAAAATTTCTGAAGGTATTAAATGCTTAACAGTTAAATTCTGTAGATGTCTAATCCTAGTGAATTTTGTCAGGTTTATTTGTAGCCAAGTATATGTAGAATTGGAGCCTTAAATTCAAGAAAGCTGCTTTCCTCTTTGGTATTGCAATGGTTGTGAATTTGGAAAAATAACATCTCTCTCTTCTCTAATGTGGATATAATAATCCTTGCATAAAGTTTTAGTTATTTTGTAAGCAGTTGTGATGATATTTATGCAGTATCCTCTGTTACAAAATATTATACTGGTGCTTAAATCTGAGTAGTGACAGGGTATTCAAGAGAAATTCCAGGTAAAGGTTGTGAATGTGGCAGTAGTTTTATTTTATTTATTTATTTTTTTAGATGCGGGTAATCTATCTGTTGTTCTATTGTAAAATCAGTCTAAGGGGCTCTGTTTTTTTAAATATTGCAAAAAACCTACCCCATAAAATAGATGCTTATCCTATTATGAAATGGTGCTAAAATATTGCATATGTAAAAAATAGAAGGAGCCAAAATGTTTTCAGAGACAAACTGACATTGCAGACTCAATTGCCAAAGTGCAGCAGAAATGTTCCTTGTAGATATCAACCATAAGATACGTTGGCATTTCCCCCCTTCTAAATCATTGCCTGAGTTTAACAATAATATATATACAATATATATATTGTATATATATATACAATAATATATATTATTTAACAATAATATATATACAGTATATATATAACCTACATAAGGGGTTCTTTATAGTAGCTAATCTAAGTTCCCAATGGTTATTAACATTCCCTTTTGATGCTGTAAGTATGAAGTTATTCCGTAAGTGCCATGAAAAAGCTCAAGTTCACATATTTCATTCCAGTACTTTTTGCCTTCTTTTGCAAGAGGTTAATTCTAAACAGCATAACTTGTATTCCTGTTTTTCTTTTCCCAGATTCTTCAGGAGCGAGGATCACGGATGTAATCCTAGCATCTACCTTAAAACTCCCAGATGTCAAAAGGGCAACGTAGCTGGGCAGAGCATTTCTCCTGCAGTCCAACCTTGCTTTTGTACAGTAATAAAACTAACACAAAGCAAAGCTGAGCCTGTCCTGCCAATGGAGAATCAATCCTGGTAAAAACCAAAGGCTTATCCCATCCAAGTTGCGGCAAGTGAAGAGGAAAGAAGAGAATCTTCCAGCCGGATAGCCCCTTTGCCCCACTATTTCTTTTTCTTTTTGTCTTGGCAATAGTGTGGCTTTTAAAAGTTTTGTTTAATTTTATTTGAGTAGGGAAAGCTCTTTAGAACCTTTTGTATGAGGGCTGCCCAGATTCTTGGGCTCTTTAATTTATCCCAGGCATGAACTAATGATAGATGTTTGGTAAATCAGTGCCATTTTTAATGCTTAAGTTAGGAAATTTATCCCAGCCTAGATTCATCTGATGAAAATGGATTTCATAATGAACATCTACACCAAGGACATTCCCTTTTCCTCTCTAAAACTTTTCCATTTTTGTTTTTGGTTTATTGCTGGCTAAGATGCCTGTTTGTTAGGGAACTTAAAAGTATTTTTGTGGTGGGGGGGGTATGAAGTGCACATGGGGCCTTGGCTGAAGGGTCTTTCTTCTGATAACACTAAAAATATCAGCTACAGGCATCTCTAATATTGTGGTATGGTCATCACTCTTCATGCATCTTAAAATGTATGGTTACCCCAAGTTTTGGATTCAGTTTGTACTGTCTCATTTTCTCAGTGTCAGAGAAGGGGAGGGATTAGACTTCTGTCCTCTTTCTACTACCAGAGCCTGGAATCTAGTCCTTTGGGTTACTCTAAAGTTGTTCTTTGATCTGGAGGATTTGTTCCTGCCAAGTTCAGCTTTGCCTTGTCTTGTCTTCAACAGCATGAAATGATCCCCATGTTCTCTTGCTGTCCTGCACTGAAGCAGGTTTTCTTTTGTATTCTAGTCATTTTGGTAGGCTTTAACAACTTATCCAATACATTCAGGGACAGAGTCCCTTATTTACACATGGTGATTCTGCGCTTGCATCCCCCACTCCCTTTATTGTATCACCTTACCCACATAATTAAGGGGCATCGCACAGGTTGGGGAGGGAGGGTGGGGAGGGGAAGGGTGGTGATGAAAGTTGCCAAACTGTTGTGATGTTTCTTGTCCAAAGTGATGTGTGAACTTCTGTAACTTTTTTTCCCTTTGGAATGCCTTGAATGGACGTGAAAATGTTGTGCCTCTCTTGAATTCTAATCTTAGCCAAATGGGACTCACTGATCTTGTCAGTGAATTTGTGCCATCCCTAATCAGTGAAATGTCCTCTCCTAGTTGTTGGTAAGTGGAATCCCTTAAGCGTTTGCTGCATGATACCTCCCTTCTACATCTTGGCTTTGTTCCTTGTCAGACATCTTTGGCTTCTGGGCCTTTGAGTTAAGCCCCACACATATTGAACCAAAGTTTCAGAGAATCTGAAATGCTTTGATCTGACCCCCAGGCAATAATCAAAGTTCCCATATTAGCCTGTGATGAGAGGAGGATCCCTTATTGCATTTGGTGTGCTTGGGATTTCCCATTAAGGAATTGCACTCTGTGTCTTTTTCATGTTTTATGCTATGGGTTAATGAGGCTTCCCATTCTATTTCTTCCATATTGACACCAGGGGTGAGAGTGAGGGTGAGGGCTGGGAAGGACAATGTCTAAAGTGTTATGGTGGGAATGGAAAACATTCACCATGGGCAAAGCAAAGGCGCTTAAATGAAGTTTGGCACCAGTTTCCCCCTGTTCCTCCATCCTTCATTATTCTTCAGTGTTTCTGTGCATATATCACAGAGCTTCCCCACCAATTCTGCCAGCATACCTCCAATGAAGTTTTGGGGGGTAGGGTTGGAATAACTTGTACTAGTTCAGTCTATGTAACAACAGACTGTACCTTGAGATCATTTAACTGGCTCCATAGTATGTTAAATTAAACTAACTCTCTTGTCCTACTCCACCTTTCCTGTTTTAATGTGTTGCTATTGGCATGGTTAGACTATATGTCTTGGCTGGATTTAACTAACACTGTGATGTGTACATAAACCTCTTGAGTATCTTGTACGTTCAGCTGTTGTCAGTGTATGTGCACAACTGCGAAATAACCAGGTGTGTGTGCTGCTTTGAGGAAGTATAAGAACTACCAATCTATAGCATTCACATATGCCCTCATAATCTCTCCTGTATAGGAGAAGAGGAGAGGGTGAGTTGGTGGTGGTGTGAACTAGGTAAAAGAAAACAGGCTGACAATGCCAAGAATAGCTGCCATTTCCAACATGGCCTAACCCAACTCATTCCCCACCTTACTGGGCATGTAGCAGTGTTAGGTTTGCTTGGAAGGAGACTTTACTGTGTAGCTTTAGTTAACCAAACCAAATACCTCATTTCTTTATTTTTGGTCACCAAAAACACCATGCATGGGGAAGCCCCATTAGAGGAGTGCCTGATGTCAGAATAACAGACTGGATAAAAATATACTTTCTTTTGCCCATATTGTGCCATTGGGAACAGCTCCGTTTAAAACTAGGAAAATTGGGGTGTGAAATGTGCTGTAACTGGCAGGGTTAGAAGCTGTTCTGTTAACAGCGAAGTTAGAACTAAACTGAGAAAACTCATGTCTCAGCCTGGTAAATGGGGCAATCCTGTTGTATAAACTCCACTTGCTGCTGACAGCTAGTGAGAGGTTTTCAGTGGGTTTAGTCCTTCACTGGAACACAATTGCCTTCTCCTTCCCTTCCCATATTAAATATTCTCAAAAGCGTGTTGAAACCCTCCCTGGAGTGGTGAGCTATATAGCTGGAGACAGAAACAGTATTAGGGATTGGGAAAGCTATTGGCTTTCCTAGAATAAGGGCTTGAAATCCAGCTGTGGAATTCTTTCCATTCCAGCTCATCTACATGTGGTATTCTTTTCTCCACCTTGAGATGCATCTTCAGGCCTTGTTAATCTCAAGAACTGGCTTCCATGTCTTGCATCAGTTGCATCTCTGCCTTTATAGCAACAGGGCTTTTCCTTCCATTTGCCTTGACTCAGTCAACATTTTCTCTCCCAAGTTAAAGCTGGGGAAAAAATTTAAAATATCAGTTTCCCCTGTGGAAGACTGTAAATGGAAAGAGAAGCAAATGGCAGGATGGGTATTCATCTGAAAGATTTGCATCTCTTGAGGTTTTCTTTAAGTCATTAGCTAGCCCCTGGGGACCAGTAGCAGGCCCAGTTTCCCAGTGGCCAATTGTTCCGTTACAGCAAGGTTGGAGCTAACCTTCTCTTAAAAGTGTCTTTGTTTCTGAACATTTTTAATCAATTTTTCTCAGGGGTGACTGATTGGTCCGAGGGGAGGGGGGTACCCAAAAGTGGGAGGGTGGCTCCTCGGACCTCTGCAGCTGGGCCGTGGGCTCCTCACCCTCAGGTTTTGCCTGCAAACCTGGAGGTTTTGTACAGTTTGTCACATGTCAGTGCCCTTTGCTACTGTTTCTCTTTGTTTATTAAATGTGTTTGAATAATAATGGAGATGCTGTGATTTTTTTTTCCAATAAAGATTCTGACATGACTTGAGCATCTGAAATGGTTTCTTGTGCCCTGCAGTTTAATACTGGTAAAAGAACTGATGTTTCTTGTACATCACTTTTCCCCACAGCCGTAGGTAGCAACATTTTCTGATTATTTCATTTGTTACTATTCATGTATATCTTGCCTCTTTCACAGACCTGAAGGTGTATGGCAGCTTACAGAATTTACAGATAGTAAATTAATTATTAAAAGCTCTTTCCTGATCAGAAAAGAACAGAAAAACAGGAATTATGAGACAAAGCATCATTGGGTTACCTTCAGTCCCTACTTATGAGGAAAAGACAGGATAACAATAAAGATATAAAGGTATTTATTGTTTATATTAGCTTACAACATGTAGTTACTTGATGGAGGCCGATTGATTGTGAACACTGTCTACTAGACACATGTTGAAAACTAAGGTCCAAAACACACTGCAGAAATAATCCAGTCTGTTAACTGCCCTGGATCTATGCTAGGAAATCCTTGGAATGATAGTTTTATGAGATATTTAGCCTTCTCTGTCAGAGAGCTCTGGTGCCATAATAAACTAAAATTCCCAAGATTCCCTAGCATGGAGCCAGGGCAATTAAAGCAATCTCAAACTGGATTATTTCTGCAGTGTGTTTTTGGACCTATGATGAGAAAACTGATGCAATGTCATGGATAATGATAATCTCATCATAGATAAATATATTGGAATCATCTCTTCTAATATTGTATTTCCAGTGCTGTAGTACAGTGCAACCTTGGTATCTGCTGGGGTTTGGTTCCAGGACCCCCCATGGATACCAAAATCTGTGGATGCTCAAATTCCATTAAATACAGTGGCATAGTGAAATGGTGTCCCTTATATAAAATGACAAAAACAAGGCTTGCTTTTCCATGTATATTATTTTTTAGTATTTTCAAGCCATAGATGGTTGATTCTGTGGGTTCAGAGGGCCAACAGTACACCTGTAATCTTGTACTTTGGTATGCAAAAGAATTTGGAACTACCACTTCTTGTAGCCTATTCTCTGAAGGCCTGGACCTCAGACATTAAATAAGTAAACATTTATCAAAATGTGTCTGATAGCTCAGATTAGGGGAATTTCAGTACAGAATAAGTAAAGAGATAGTAGAAGAATACCTTGTTAATCTAAATGAATTTAAGTCTCCATGACCAGATGAACTACATCCAAGGGTATTAAAAGAACTGGCAAATGTAATATCGGAGCCATTGGCAATAATCTTTGAAAATTCCTGGAGAACCAGAGAAGTGCCAGCCGACTGGAGGAGGGCAAACATTGTCCCTATCTTCAAAAAGGGGAAGAAAGAGGATCCAAACAATTATCGTCCAGTTAGTCTGACATCAATACCAGGAAAGATTCTGGAGCAGATTATTAAACAGTCTGTGAACATCTAGAAAGCAATGCCATAATCACAAAAAGTCAACATGGGTTTCAGAGAAAGAAGTCATGCCAGACAAATCTGATCTCTTTTTTGATAAAATTACCAGCTTGTTAGATGACGAGAATGCTGTGGATGTAGTATATCTTGATTTCAGTAAGGCCTTTGACAAAGTTCCCCATGATATTCTTGCAAACAAGCTTGTAAAATGTGGGCTAGACAAGGCAACTGTTACATGGATTTGTAACTGGTTGACTGACCAAATGCAAAGAGTGCTCAACAATGGCTCCTTTTGATCTTGGAGAGAAGTGACCAGTGGAGTCCGCACAAGGCTCTGTCCTGGGGCCAGTTCTATTCAACATCTTTATCAATGACTTGGAGGACAAAATTGGGGGAATACTTATCAAATTTGCAGATGACACCAAATTAGGAGGAGTAGCTAATACTCCAGAGGACGGGATCAAGATTCAAAATGACCTGAACAGACTAGAAAGCTGGGCCAAAGCTAACAAAATGAAATTCAACACAGAAATGTAAGGTACTGCACTTAGGGCGGAAAAATGAAAAGCACAGATATAGGATGGGGGACAGCTGGCTGAATGAAACCACATGTGAAAGGGATCTAGGAGTCCAAGTAGACGACAAGTTGAAGATGAGTCAACAGTGTGATGTGGCAGCTAACAAGGCCAATGCGATTTTAGGCTGCATCAATAGAAGTATAGTGTCTAGAGCCAGGGAAGTAATAGTGCCACTCTATTCTGCTTTGGTCAGGCCCCACCTGGAATACTGTGTCCAGTTCTGGGCACCACAGTTAAAAAAGGACATTGAGAAACTGGAGCGTGTCCAAAGGAGAGCGACTAAAATGGTGAAAGGTCTGGAAACCATGCCCTATGAGGAATGACTTAGCGAGCTGGGGATGTTTAGCCTGGAGAAGAGAAGGTTAAGAGGTGATATGATAGCCCTGTTTAAATATTTGAAGGGATATCATATTGAGGAGGGAGCAAGCTTGTTTTCTGCTGCTCCAGAGACTAGGACCCGAAACAATGGATGCAAACTGCAGAAAAAGAGATTCCACCTCAACATTAGGAGGAACTTCCTGACAGTAAGGGCTGTTCAACAGTGGAACAAACTCCCTCGAAGTGTAGTGGAGTCTCCTTCCTTGGAGGTCTTCAAACAGAGGCTGGATGACCATCTGTCGGGGATGCTTTGATTGTGATTTCCTGCATGGCAGGGGGTTGGACTGGATGGCCCTTAAAGTCTCTTCCAACTCTACGATTCTATGATTCTATGGATAGTCACTACAGCAAGCAAGTCAATTGCTTCTGTTTCCATCTTCTAGAACATGGCCACTTAGCCTGAAAAACCTACAAAAAAACTATCATAAACATGTAAATTAGACAATGCCATCATATGTTAACCTAGTACTAAGCTTTAAAATAGCTTATGATACTTTAATGTAGTTCGTGATACTTTTAGTTTAGAATAATAAGAATATATTCGGTGGGATTAAAATTGTAAGAATACAGTTGGCTCTTCATATCCATGTATTCTGCATCTACAGATTCAACCAACCATGGGTTGAAAATATTCAGGAGAGGATTCCAAAAGGCAAACCTTGCTATTTGCCATTTTATATAAGGGATGCAATTTTACTACATCACTGTATATAATAGGATTTGAGCATCCATAGATTTTGGTCTCCAAGGGAGGCTCTGCAACCAAACCCCAACAGATATTGAGGACCCACTGTATACTGTGGGATGCAGACATCCGGCAACACTATGCACTTCCATATGTTTCACATCAGCATGTAATAATACTATTTTACTTATTTACTAGTATAATAAAATGTATGTGCTAAGATCAAGGAGCCCCCCCCCCCCGGCCGCACCACTGTTTGATAGCTGAAAAGGTACTCTTATTTCTTAAAATCAAGCCAACTAGTAGGAACACTTTTAAGAATACCAAGAATTAATAGGTACAGCATCTAAGAAGATGTTAGACAAAACTGGTGAAACAATATAAACGTCTGAGCTAATATAAGGTCATCTTAAGGCAGAATGATGATCCTAGTATGATTCCAATGTTTGATTGAGTTTATGGGTTCATCAGATACTTGCCAAAGTACATTTGTGTCTGTCTCTAGAACCCAATTTATACCAAATTAAAAGGATGGACAAAAAGACTACAGATTTTACTGGCTTTTGGTCCACATGGTCTTCTCAGTTCTGCTCAGTATTACCATATATACTCATCTATAAGTCTAAAAGTTTATGCTCAAAAAACTGACCACAAAATCCCAAGTCGACTTGTTTATGGGTCACTATGGTAATGTGTAAGCAGTTCCCTCGTCTGCTGAATGTAGGCTGAAAAGAAAGCTGAATGCTGAAATAGAAAGTGAGCGTCCCTCTTGCTGCATGAACACATACACTGAAGGAGCCTCCAAGTTTTACCCTCGAGCTATCCACAGGTCATGGCAAAATCCATAATTTTGGCCTCCAAAACCTTCCCTTGACTTATACATGAGGTCGACATAGTTGAGTATATACAGTACTCAGAAGTGCCAGTGATCAGCCAGCTGCTTGCATGGGCACCAGAGGATGATCTTGAGTGTTTTACTTGGGTCTGCCTGGCAGTTACATCATAACCAGAGTGTTTAACTCCCCACTCCTCTGTAGTTTGAACTGTGATGTCACCTAACAAATCCAGACCCCATCAGAGACAGTCAAATGGCAGGAATTTAACAGGAGCTGCTGTTTGAGCCAAGAACACAACTTTAAAACCTCTGGGTCTGTATTGCTGCGGAAATAGATCTAGGAAAGGAATGATTTCTGATACAGTAGTATCAACTGTTAATGTACTTTCAAATCAACACTGATGGTGAACCTATCATACAGTTTTCTTGGTAATATTTATTCAGAAGGGTTTTGGTTCTTTTAGGCTGAGAAAGTATAACTTGTCCAAGGTCATCTGCTGTGTTTCCATGGCACTATAAATTTTGCCAGAATTTTAGTGGTAACTGAATTAAAAAATTCTTGGATAATTTATTCAAAAATGGGGATTTGGGTATTTTAAAATTTCACCCAGTCCAGATTATATTGAGCAAAGTTTTGTGGCTTTAAAATGCATATACTGTACTGTATAATGCATAACAATGCTTTAGATTATCTTTCATTTTCTACAGAGTGTCATTAAATTAAATTGCTCTTTCTTTGCCAAACGCTCCTCTACACTCTACATTGGACAAACAGGGTAGTCTCTATGCAAGCAGATTAATGGGCACAAATCTGTTGTTAGCAAAGGCAATACCTAAAAACAAGTTGCATGTTACTTGATACTTTCTTATTGTTTCTTGCAAAAAAAAGTTTTTACATTCCAATATTATTCAACATATCATAACATATATCTTATTTTTTTAAATCTTGATAAATTGTTCTATCTATATCTTTAAAAGGAATGTACATCACAATTTATTCTCCCAATTATATTTACCATTTAACTTTGATCTCTTTTGAAATTATTCCTTCTTCTGGTTCACTTTTATATTTGTTCCAAATTCATCAACCTATAGCATACCAAAATACAATTAAACCAGATTTCCATCCAAACCCTTTGCTGGACTGAAAACCTGCTGCCAGTTAATCTACCAGCACATGGGTTAAATGTTGTTATTGTGTGTGTTCAAGTTGTTTCCAACTTATGACAACTCCAATGCCATCATCATGGGGTTTTCCTTGGATAATTTGTTCAAAGTGCGTTGGCCATTGCCTTCCTCTGAGGCTGAGAGCATATTAACGATAATTGTTTTTAACAGAAATACACAAACCTCAAAGGGCAGACATTATCCTGGAGGACTAGTGGTTCCTTCTTTCAAAATATGAGTTGCATTTTCCAAAATGTATATGAACCATCTAAAAAAGAAGAGATAAAGTATTACTTTTCTCCCAAAGTATTAATCCAGTTCAATGCATGTCTAATTAAAATATTCACCATTAAAATGAATATGGTTAATAAACTGAGTTTTCTTCTCAAAAAGCAGGCTGCCTCCCTACTTTTCATACTTCACAGAACTTGTTGAGTCTGCGCATACTGGTGGTGTCCCAAGCCCTCTCAAAACGGTTCCTGTGAAAATGAAGAAAACAGGCTTTATTTTCCTGAAAGACAATATTGTGTGTCCAATATGCCTTGAGGTGTTCAGAAACCCCGTTACCACAGCCTGCGGGCACAACTTCTGCATGGATTGTTTGCAAGATTACTGGGACCACCAAGTCCTGATTGGGGAATGCCCGTACTGCCCCCAGTGTCGTGAGCCCTTCAGTTCCAGACCTCAGCTCCGCAAGAACATCACTCTGGGAGAAATTGCCATGAGGTTTGCTCGAGAGGAGGCCCAAGGCTCAAGGAAGCTAGCAGGTTCAAGGGATGTCCCATGTGACTTTTGCTCTCCCCGGAAGCTCAAGGCTGTCAAGTCTTGCCTGCAGTGTATGGCAGCCCTGTGTGACAACCACATCCGGTCCCACTATGAAGACAAGACATTTAAGAATCATCAGCTGATAGATCCTATAAGTGACCTGAAGGCCAATATATGCTTGAAACATCGCAAGCTGCTGGAGCTATTCTGCAAAATGGAAGGCAAATTCATTTGCCAAATCTGCATCCGGGAAGAGCACAAGAACCATGAAGCTGTCTCTCTCAAGGAAGAGAGAATCAAGAAGGAAGTAAGTACTGTGCCTTTCCTTATACATAAACATCATAAGATTAATGTTAGCAAGTTTCATGAGAATACAGGGATTCTCAGACAACTGCCTTACCTACACAAGTTACTTTTACACCTAGGATTGCTAGAATGAAAACTGGATACTACTTTATTTTTAATGATTGTGTAGAAGAGAGAATTTCAGCAGATGTTGTCAGGCAACCAGGTAATAAGCCATGCCTGCTGAAATTTCCCCTTCTACACAACTGTTAAAGGGACAGGAGCAGATTCCATTTTTCACTCTGGTTATCCTATCTGGAGTGGGTGCTGGGGAAACAGGCAGGCATTATACCTCAGTGGGCAATTTGGCTTCCTATAGCAGAGCCCTACTTTATACAAAACGAACATAAGAACAGCTTGGGCTATATGTAGTCCAGGATTGTGTTCTCACATTGGGCAACCAGTTGCCTACAGGAGGCATGCAAAAAGGAAATGAGTGCAACAACATTCTCCTCTTCACAATGCTCAGAAACTGCTGCACAAGAGCATACTGCTTTCCATAACAGAGGTAACATATGGACATTGTGACCAATAGCTATCACTAGCCTTATCTTCACTGATTTGTTTAATTTGTTTAAGCTCTCCAAATCATTATTACTAACCTTTCATGGATATAGGTACATGTATACACATTTAGCAACCATACATTCCTCACTAGAAAAACATCATGTACTTTCCCGACAGGTTTAATGTGAACACACTCCTTTAAGAGCTAAAATAATAACAGCTAGCTCCAACATTTTATTTGAACTGAGGGTGGCATTGCATATTCATTTTGCATTTTAAGCAATCTGTGTCATATTTCTCACATTCCTTGCCCCACTGTAATGGAAAGATGTTAATAAAAATGGGCAAGATCTGGTCTTTGGGCTCTGAAAATGCTTTTTTATCTGGTCTGTCAGTGTATCTTCTCATCTCGTATTCCCAGTTCAGGATCATCTTTATAGATCAAAACCTGAGACCTAGGGACAGCAGCAACACACACACACCAGCACAGCAATTAGCAATATCCAGCACATTGTGTAAGGTGGGCCTTATCATCACTCATCAAATGCCTGTCACAACAGAAGAGACTTTGCTTGTCTGAGAAGAGAAAGTAGGGAGGATTCCAGTCTAATGTATCTGGGAAGGGATTTCCAGAGCCTAGGAAATGTCCCCTATTCCCACCAGATGTACTTGTGAGAGAGGTGGGACAGAGAGAAGGGCTTCCTTGGCAGATCTCAGAGCAGGGGCTGGTTCATAAGGGAGGATACAGCTCTTCAAATAACCTGGACCTGAGCTTTGTAGGCAATTAAAAGTCATAATCAGATTATATTCCTCATATTTAGTCTTAGATAGAAAAAGGTTATGGAAATAATAGGCAATAACTGTAAAGCCGGGAAAAGAAACCATGGTTTTTGAGCTTCAAAGATCCTAAGAATTGTGAAGTCGAAGGCTTTCATGGCCATCATCCATAGTTTTTGTGGGTTTTTCAGGCTATGTGGCCATGTTCTAGAAGAGTTTATTCTTGATGTTTCACCAGCATCTGTGGCTGACATCTTCAGAGATCTTCACATTCTCTGAAGATGCCAGCCACAGATGCTGGCAAAACGTCAGGAATAAACTCTTCTAAAACATGGCCACATAGCCCGAAAAACCCACAAAAAACTATCGTCAGAATTATTTGTATACAGTTTGTTTTTGATGAACTGTTGGGTTTCATCTCTTCCCAGTACTATTTGTTAGCTACTTTGTGTTTCTAGTTCAAGGCAAGGGAAGGTGCAGTATGCAGCTCCCCAAGCTGGCTTGGAGACTCTGAGAGAAAACCAAAAATGACCTTACACCTCCTAGGGAACATGGAGAAGGCAATCTCACCTTTTTGGAGGGCTTTACCTGGGCTGATTTTCTTTCTGTTTGGGAAAAAATATACAAAAGTTAAAAGCATAACTAAAAATCACCTGCTCCATTAAAACCACCTTGATATGAATTACTGTATATATACTCATGTATATGTCTAGAAATTTTAGTCAGAAAATTAACCCCAAAAAAAATCTGAGTCAATTTATCCATGGGTCAATGTAAGTACTATAATTCATAAAAAAGGAATCATTCCCTGGTGAAAGGCAAGAACATAATCTGTCCTGGAAACACTGACTTTCTTTCAACTCTCTCATTCATCCTTTAGTGTGAGCACAAAAGATTATGCCTGCTGGAATTTTGTAAGTTCTTTTTTCTTTTGCTCCACCATTTAGATCCTTTGCTATAAGCCCCTAGGTTTTACTCTCGACTTATCCACACGTCGTATCAAAATCCATAATTTTTGTCCCAAAACCTGCCCTTGACCTATACATGGGGTCAACTTATAGTCGAGTATATACAGTATATATCAAATGCCTGCTTAAATAAAAATGTCTTGGCTTGCTGACAAAAAGCAAGCAGGGAGAGGGCCAGCCTAGCGTCTTGTGGAAGGCCATTTTTCTGGGCCTAAAACAGATGAAGGAGGTCCCCAAAATTATGAAATTGTCTCCCATGATCCCTAGGGTAAATGAGGGAGACATTTTAGTGAAACAAATATTAAAAACCTTAAAATGTGGGATACATAGTAAGTAAGGTGGGTGCAGTCCTCCAAGGTACCATGGAAGGACACAGCCTCCTTCCCTCCCTGAACTGTTGATCACCACTGTTCTAGACCCAAGGGGGATTTGTGATGTCAAATAAGTAGAAATGGAGAAAAGAAATTCTAGGTTTTGTTTGCTTTAGAAAGGTTTTATGTGTTGCCCAAGGAAGCTGAGAACAATTTGATTGCCTGGTTGTTATTTGATGTTTTTAATTTGTTGCCTGCCGTTTTTCATTGAACCCTTTCCTGTATTATTATGTATTATTTTATATGTATTATGCTATTATTTTGTGGAATGTATGCCTTGGGCAGGTTTAATTTTTTATCTATTTTGCTGATTGTATGTACAGCACTGTGTAAATCTACAGCATTATATAAATAAAGCTGCTGCTGCTGCTGCTTCTTCTTCTTCTTCTTCTTCTTTGCCCAGAACAATGTAACTCTCAGTAGTTCATGCTTTATCACCGTTCTACAAAGAGGCGGTTGCTTCAGCTGCCATAAAAAATAATTTATGCCCCAGAGACCTGATATGTACTTAATTCTTTACTATCAGACAAAAACAAGGGATGTCTGCAGGGAACCTACGTTTACCCTAGTGCATTAATTCCCAGACTTTTATTCTCCAGATGTTTTGGAGACAATTCGTGATGGTTGGCTAAGTTGACTAGGGCTTCTGGGAGTTGTAGTCCAAAAGCCTAGAGGATAAAAGTTTGTAAGGCCCCTGGCCTTAAAAGGACTCCATCTCCCACCCCCCTTATCCCTGAGAAGACCGGGAAGGAATCCTTCCTGAGAGCCAGCGAGGACGCCTAGCAAGCTTCTCTCCTTTCCCTCCTTCCACCTGGGCAAGAGAAGCAGCAGGCAGCAGCTGAGTGAGGGAGCATGGACTGTGGCCCCTGGCCTTAAAAGGACTTCATCTCCCTTATCCTTGAGAAGTGGCTTCAAATTCCACTGTTTTACCTGAGGTCGGGAATGAGGTGGGGTGACCTATTGGAGTTGTGCTGGGAAATGGGAGGTATGGCTGGAACAGAGCGAACGAATGTTACAAAAGAAGACAGGATCGCTGTTTGATAGCTATCCCACCTTCAGTTCCCTCTGTTTCCCAGATTGGTTTGGAGAGCAAACCAACCATTCCACAGAACCTCACTCTGCTTCTCTGCAATGCCAGGTCGGTTAAGAACAAGACTCATGTCATCCATGATCTCCTCCTGAATGAGGATGCCGACCTGGCTTGCTTTACAGAGACCTGGCTGGGAGAGGACAGCGCAGTCACTTGGGTGTAGACCCTCCCAGCCGGGTATTCTGTCAGTGAGCAGGTGAGGGGAAGTGAGCGGGGAGGTGGAGTAGCTCTAGTTTACAAAAACAACCTGAGCTTGACCAGGATACCTGTCCAGAATACAGTCCACTTTGAGTGTATGTACCTTAGCCTGAGGACCAGGGATAGTTTGGGGATTCTGCTAGTCTACCGACCACCCCGTTGTCTAGCAGACTCCCTGACCGAGCTGACACAGCTGGTCTCCGAGCTGCTGTTGGAGTCCCCCAGACTTTTAGTTTTGGGAGACTTCAACATTCCTCTCAAGACCAGTTTAACAGGTGCAGCTCGGGAGTTCATGGAGACCATGACAAACATGGGCCTATCCCAATTGGTCGCTGGGCCCACACATTGTGCAGGTAATACACTCGATGCGGTCTTTAGTACAGAGCAGGAAGATCCGTGGGCGGAGGTTATTAGTACCTCCGCATTGTCATGGACGGATCTTTTCCTGGTCAAGATGGATCTTAGAGCCTGTATCCACCCCTCCGGGGGTGGTGGACCCATTAGAATGGTCCGCCCTCAAAGGCTAATGGAACCAATCCGATTCCAGAAAGCCTTAGAGGGTTTAATGGTTGGTAATGCCGGTGATCCTGTTGATGCTTTGGTTAATACTTGGAACACTGATCTTCCCAGGGCTATTGACATGATCGCTCCCAAGCGTCCTTGCCATTCCGCTTCAAACCGTAAGCCATGGTATACACCAGAGCTTAGGAATATGAAGCGGCTTGGACAACGACTAGAGCACAAGTGGCGGAAGACTCGACTCTTATCCAACAGAACTCGCCATAGGAACTTTCTTTGGTCCTATCGGGAGGCAATGAGTGCAGCGAAGAGAACCTTCTTCGCTGCACGTATTGCGTCTGCAGAGTCTCGTCCAGCAGAGTTGTTTAGGGTGGTGAGGGAGCTGACGCAGGTATCCCCTGCGCCAAAACCTTTACTTAACCCAACGACGGCCTGCTGCGACGCATTTAATAACTTCTTTGTAGATAAAATCTCTCAGATAAGAGCCGACCTAGACGCCAATATTTCAACAGAAACTATAGGCGAGGTGTCCAGCGACTCCGTCGATGAAGTTATTCTGGATCAGCTGCAATCTGTGAGTACTGATGACATGGACAAGCTCCTTGGTAGGGTGAGGAAAACAACTTGCCCTCTCGACCCTTGCCCATCATGGCTGGCCGTCCAGGGGGGGCGGGATGCATTGAGGAAGTTCCTTATGGATATCATCAATGCATCCTTCAGGGAAGGACATATTCCATCTTGTTTGAAGGAAGCGGCTGTTAGGCCACTTCTGAAAAAACCTTCCCTTGACCCCCTGGATATGAATAATTACAGGCCAGTCTCTTTACTACCATTTTTGAGCAAGGTGATCAAGAGGGTGGTTGCTCTTCAACTCCAAGCTGTCTTGGATGAAACCGATTATCTAGACCCATTTCAAACTGGCTTCAGGACAGGCTTTGGGGTTGAGACTGCCATGGTTGCCTTGACCGACGATCTGCGTCTGAGCATCGACAGGGATAGTGTGACCTTGTTGGTGCTCCTAGACCTCTCAGCGGCTTTCGACACAATAGATCATGGCATCCTCTTGGACCGGCTGAAGGGGTTAGGTATCGGAGGCACTGCATTGCAGTGGTTCCGGTCTTTCCTCTCGGGCAGGTCCCAGAGGGTGCTGCTCGGGGACAGCTGCTCCAGTAAAAGGGAGCTCACCTGTGGGGTTCCACAGGGTGCTATACTGTCCCCGATGTTATTTAACATCTATATGAAGCCGCTGGGTGAGATTATTCGGCGTTATGGAGCTGGGTGTTATCACTACGCTGATGACACCCAGATCTATTTCTCCATGTCTCGTTCGTCGGCCTCGAATTCTGATGGCGTCTCTTCTCTCAATGAATGTCTTCGGGCAGTAATGGGCTGGATGAGGAAAAACAGATTGAAACTGAATGCGGACAAGACGGAGGTGCTCATGGTAGCAGCCCCGAAACCAAGAATTGGGTTGCAATCCCCAGTCCTGGATGGGGTCCCATTCTCCTCCAGTGACTGTGTTCGCAGTCTGGGGGTGCTCCTTGACTCGTTGCTCCTCATGACAAATCAGGTAAATGCGACAGTCAAAAGCGCCTGTTATCAGCTTCGGCTGATACGCCAACTGCGCCCTTTTCTGGAAGTAAGGGATCTCGAGACTATTGTACACGCGCTGGTAACCTCACGTCTAGATTTCTGTAATGCACTCTACATGGGGCTACCCTTGTGCTTGATTCGGAAACTGCAATTAGTGCAGAATATGGTGGCCAGAGTAGTGTCAGGAACATCAAGGAGGGACCATATTACTCCGGTATTAAAGTCCCTCCACTGGCTGCCTATTAGTTTCTGGGCCCAGTACACCTTTTATCACCTTTAAAGCCCTAAATGGCTTGGGTCCAAACTATCTCAGGGACTGCCTCCTCCCATATAATCCTCCCCGCACACTCCGGTCCTCTGGGAGGAATTTGCTGCAGCCTCAAAGATCTAGGCTTTCGGCTACCTCCCAGAGGGCGTTTTCTGTTGTCGCCCCCAGATTGTGGAACGACCTGCCGGACGAGATCCATCAACTGACATCTTTAGACAGCTTTAAAAAGGCTGTCAAGACGGATGTCTTCCGGCAGGCCTTTCCTGGATAGATAATCCCACCCTCAAGAACCCTTTTCTCATGAGAGTCCCTAAGGTCCTCTCTGGAAATTTGAGTGGATTGCTGCCACAGTTTGCTGTTTTGTTTTTGTCTGTTTTGTAATGGTGTGTATGTGTTATGTTGTTTAATTTGTTGGTTTTAATTATAAGTGATTTAATAACTTTTTAAGGGGGGGAAAGGGAAGTTTTTGTATATATTGTATTGTATTTTATTATTGTTAGCCGCCCCGATTGACCTCAAAGGGGCGGGATATAAATAAAAAATTTATTTTATTATTATTATTTATAAATCACTGCCCTAGTGTGTTGTTATTTTATATTAAGCCCTCCTGCTCCATTTCTCATTTAAGAATAGTTCTAGGGCCTTTCACGCTACATACTGTAGTTATATCTCTATGAGCCAACTTTAACTGCCCGGTTTCACCCTATGAAATCCAAGGATTGGCGCTTGAGGGCAGGACCTTCGGAATCCTTAGCCAGGGAGCTCCTCTGGTGCCTCTGACCAAACTACAATTCCTAGGATGCAGCCACAGCAGCTGAAGTGGAATCATAGTGCAACAAATGTATAGTGTGAAGAGGACTCTGAAGAAACTAGGGCTGAAAAAGCAGTTGGGGGCAGCTAGTCAGAGCTGAAAGAGAGAAAATAAATTAAAGAAATATATTAGATGTAAAGTGGAAGGCTTTCATGGCCGGCATCCATAGTTTTTTGTGGGTTTTTCGGGCTATGTGGCCATGTTCTAGCAGAGTTTATTTCTGACGTTTCGCCAGCATCTGTGGCTGGCATCTTCAGAGAATGAAGAGAATCTTCTCTGAAGATGCCAGCCACAGATGCTGGCGGAACGTCAGAAAGAAACTCTGCTAGAACATGGCCATATAGCCCAAAAAAACCACAAAAAAACCTATAAATATATTAGAATCATACAGTGAGAAGGGACCACAAAGGTCATCCAATCCACCCCCTGTCATGCAGGAATACACAATCAAATTGTTCCTGACCAGTGGTGTCACTGCGGTTGGTGTCACCTGGTGTAGGTGCGTAGAAAGGGCTGTGGGGGGGGGTGGACTGCCTTGCCTTCCCTCCTGCTGCTTTGTTTGCCTAATCCCTGGCTGGCCACCCACTGCCTGGTCAGACTGCTGCTGAGGAGCAATGCTGCAGCTCCAGACAGCCTGTTCAGGATCTGGCGTGGCTTTGGGGTTAGCAAAAAAGAGAAGTGATGCATTTTCTTGCTCATCCAGCAAACATGCCAGGTGTACCACCCACTAGCTGAAGACCCACTATTTGAGGGGTCACCCAGTGCAGTCCACATCCTGACAATGATGCCCCTGCTTCTGACATATGTATGGCCCTCAAGTCTCCACATAAAAACCTCCAAAGAAGGAGGCTTCACCACATTCTTAGGTAGTGTATTCCACTGTTGGTAACATTTTAATAATGAGAAAATATTATTAATTATGCCCCAAACACCAACCTAATGTTAACACTGATGTTGTTATAGCCTTTCAAAAGTAATGTTGATGAGTCTCAACACTAAATACAATGGCAAATATTGGCATTGTATTTAATGCATTACTATACTTCCAAGCTCTGCTGCCAACTTCTTTCTCCCAATTAGTCTCCAAGGTGCTACAAGATCCCTTTGCATACTGATCCAGACTAACACTGGATCAGTCTCTGAGTCCTGTTTCCAAGTTCTTTGCGAAAGAAAAGGTATTAGAGTGCAGAAGTTATTACTCCTTCATTCCAGTGGAAGTCCTCTTTCCAGCCTGGTGCATTGCAACCAATGTCCATTAAACATCCTTCTGTAACTTATGGTGGGGAACCTGTGGGCCAGCAGATTGTAGCTGACCTACTATTGCCGCATCCCCAATCATTGGCCATGCTGGATGAAGTTGATGGGAGATGGCAACCAGCAACATCTGGAGAGCCACACATGGCCCATCCTTGCTGTCAGGTTCCACAGAACTGAGATACAATACTACAGCACATTTGATGTTTGAGAAACCACAAGAGTATTAGGTCTATATTTAAAGAAGTGCTTGAAGTAGTAGTCTCCAAGCTGTTGTTCTCCATGTTCTAATTATTTCTGTTCCAGGTGGAGGTCAGGCAAATACATGCCAATGTGGGAAACCAGATCTTCATGTTGGTAGCAGACAGTCAGAAACACAGAGGGAGAGTGAATTACCTTGCGGTGAGAAAAGCTTCTGAGAACATTCTGCTAAGAGGCTGAAACTGTATATTGAACACACCTACCACAGTTTCAGTGACACATATGGCACTAGGAAGTGTAAAATTCTGTGGGCCAGTGTGCCTGCTTGCACATTCTATAGTCATAGGCTCCTTTGAATCTGGAGGCAGCTGTCCTGCAAAGCTGACTTAAGTGCTGCCCCACAGTTGGTGCAGTAACTCATAGTACAGTATTATCCCCCTCCCATAAACTTCCTCCAATACTACTTCATACAGAATCCTTAATAATGTTTTTTGTAGTAATGTTACTCATAAATTATAATTCCCATATATCACTGAATGTAATGGTAATAGTTGTGACATAAACAACTAGCAAATTTGAAATGATAACTTTAAATTGATATCATACGCACATCCTAAATATATTTACATGTACAAGGTTTCATGTACTTAAAGTGAAAATTTAGTAAGATATTTTTAAGAAAATGTAGAACATTTAAAAAAATTTAAAATTAAAATTTTGTTTTTAAAAAACTGGGACGTCTATTTTCTCCTCTCATTTATCCTCATCCCACTCACACCATCTCCAAGATTTTAAAGGGACTCAGGCGAACACCACAGCCAAAAGACAGATTTGAGGGAGCAGTGGTGTGACCTTGTCACCTGGTGCAGCCCACATCTCTCACACCCCCGCACCCCATAATGACACCTCTGCGTGCATAGGAGCACTTTTCCCTACTATTCTGTGGACTATCCCAAGCCATGTTTGACTTGTAGCCCAGTCTCCAGATTGGCTATATGCCACACTCTATGTAATAATGACAGACTCATCCATTCTCCCTATATAAACGTACATAGCCTAAATTGCACCATCCATGCATGAAAAGCTTGAGGGAACCCTATGGTTTGCAAATGTACAAGCAAAATGTTAAGACTCCCTCTATAAACAATAGCTGGAATTCAGAAGCACCTCAGAGAGAACAGGGGACAAAATGTTTATTAGTGTAGAAGATGGAAGGAAACTGATAGTGTTGGACATATGAGAGGGAATGGAATGGCATATCCTCTAGAAGTTGGCATGGCTGGCTGGATAACTACCGAAATCAGTATACAAAAGGATGTTGTAGCATCTTTGAGACTAATTGAAAGAAAGAAGCTGCTAGCATGAGCTTTTGCCTCAAAGGTGCTAAAACATCCTTTTGCATACTGATTTTCCATAATAACATGGCTATGTCTTCAAAGGTAACTACTTAAAGACCTGGACAGGAACATTCATATACTGCAACATTTTGCTGTAGTTTCACCATGTGTATGACAGAAAGAGAGTGATATTTATTCCATGTCAGCTGTAAGTAGGCCTAGACATCCTGTTGACAATGATAGCAAAGGAAGAGTACTGTACCTTAGGCATTGGGATATCTCTGTTATCACTCATTGTTGTCAGACATTTGCAGTTCCTGTCTCACCTCCTTTAAGCAGCTACCTGTATGAATCTTGGGAACAGGTTAATGTCCAGTTAGGATATAAATAATTCTAAGTATCAAACGAGCCATGAGGTGAGGTAATCATACTTAGTTTTAATCACATTAATTAATAAAGCAGGGAATGTAATCTATTTGTTATGCAAAAAGGAGCATGGAGGGATGGGAACAATATCTCTCCTCCATCCTTATCTTGCTGTCATTTGGACCTTTTAAGGAGGGAAAACACTAGCTCGCTTGCCCACTATTGAAACTGAGCCAAGAAGGAATAATGGTATACATGACAAAGAGCAGCAAAGTTAGGCCAGGTAGTAAACAGGTTTCTCTCCCCTCTTCTGCAAAATTCTTCTTGGGTAATAAGTAGACTCTTCTCACCCACACAGCAACACACGTTCTGTACAAAAAGAATAAGGACACACCTATAGCAGATACAGGCTTTTGTCCCTCAAGTCTAGCCACCATACCTTATGACCCCTCTTGGACTATCTTTCCCTTACCACCCCCCTCCATGGCCATTGGCCAAGCAGACTGGAGAGATCTGGGAGCTATAGTTTTAAAAAAGAAACTTTTCTATAGTTTTGGATATAGGTAAGCTCTGCTTTCTCTTGACTTCACTCCTCAAATAAAATATGTGTCAGCTTTCTGATTGAATGAAAGCTGGTCTTCATTTCTCACTGCCTGTAACTCTTCAGCTCTTATTTTACATGATGACTACTCTTTTTAAAAATATTCAGGAAAGCCGAGTTAGCAAGCATATTTGCTAAAAAAAAGTTTCAGTTATTACTTTTTAAAAATTCTTTTCTTAAATGTAAAAAGCTGCTGCTCCCAGGAGAAGGAGGAAGTTGGCAGTGTAATATCCTGAGCCCTTAACCTGGTAGCACTGTGTGCAGTTGCTTTTGCTCTAAACCAGCAAAACCAGTTGCTACTTAATGCTGCTGAGAAACCTGTATCAAAATGGCAGGGCAGAGGGGGCAGGGCCTTTTTGAGGGTATTTTTTTAGTGGTTCTAATGCTTCAAAGGCGTATGTCTGCAGAGGTACAAAAAATGAAGACAATGTGTAATGTCAAGGGAAATTTTTAAAATTCTTTTAGGATTTATTAATGGAGTTTGATAGTACACTGAAGTTAGTTTATTTAATTACACAATGCTGGGTGGACTCTCACTTGGTAGCCCAGGCTTCCACCCTGAACAAGCAATCAAACCAACTTTATATAGAATTATTACAGAAACATATAATGCCAGCAACTGAGCAACAAAAGGCTATGGCATACATACAAATTCACCTATTTCCAAACTATGTATAATCACACGTGTTCCTTTTCTCTTATTTTGATGTTCCAACTGTTATCATACCAACAGAACATGCCCAGATCTTTTTGGAATATGGGTCAGAAAGTTTTGTACATGTTTAACTTAACTTGAAATCACTAGGAATTTACAACATTTTGTGTGTAAGCTAACTATTTTCTTCAATTTGGCTCTAACTCGTTTAGCCCATATGGTTACTTTCTTACCTTCTCCTTCAAATGTCCTCTTTCCCTCTCAGAAAGTAGTGAAGACAGCCAGAGATGAAGTGAATCGGGCCTTTGCAGAGGTATTCAAAGAGGTCAAGCGACTACAGACCAAGGTGACGGACTTCATAGACCAAGAGGAAAGATCCGCCTTAGTTGGAATGGGGAATTCCATTCAGTACAGGCAAGAACAACTGGACAATCTCAGGAAGCAGAACCTGTGGCTGGCGACACTGATTGATGAGCCAAGTGACCATCAGTTCCTCATGGTATGGTTTACTCTCTCTCCTACTCAGTGCCTTGAGGTATAGTCAGGAGGACTGCTACTGGCACCCACAATTGTAGTATGATCTACCTGGCCCTGGCCCAGGCCCAGGCCCATTCAAGCAGTGGCAACTGCTGCTTTTGAGGAATTATAGACAGAAAAAGTGTCACAATTTCTTGTGGCATTTCCCAGTGTGTTTCTGTGGATGAAGCAAGTCTTGGAAGAAGCAGTTCATTGGACAGCCCTCAACATGGGAATGGTCCATTGTCTGATGACAATCATATATCCCTTTGTGTGTTGATTCAATCTCTGAAAGTTCTTTTTCCAGTTAAACAAGGTTGGGCAGCTGTGGTGTTCTAAATGTTTTTGGACTCTATCTCATAATCCTTCATCATTGGCCATGCTGTCTAAGACTGATGGGAGTTGTAGGCCAAAAATACAAGGAGGGTCACAAGTGCCCCTTCCTGTTAAAAGGATTAGGTAGCAGGGGATGGGAAGGAACATTCTCAGCTGGATGACCACTTACAGTCAGAAAAAACTGATTTGCCTGGAGAAAAACTCAGAAAATTGCAAGTGGCAGTTTTGCTTTGCACATCCTAGAATCCCCATCTCAGTCTCATTCCACATGTGTAAAATAGATATATGGTACTTGTCAGGTTTATTATAAAGAGATACAGACTCAAAAACTAAATCAACAGTCAACTTGAAGGCAAATACATAGGACCCAAAGTCAGGGTGAATCCTGTGGTCAGTCTAGTGGATGTCTGTAGCAATCCTGACTTGCAAATCAGTCATCTGACATACTGTGTACAGGGATGAAAGACTGATCAAACCATCTACTAGCTGGTTCCCTCTGAAGGTTTCCTCAGGATAGCTGGCACTCACCCAATCCTCTTCTGCAGTTTGATCTGATAATCCACTGGGTGGTGGGGTGGTACACCCAGAGGGAATGGCACAGCTACAAGGAGAGTGAGAACGGTCATCGCCTCCCTTTCCAACTCGCTCAGTAGCCATGCCAGATCCTTAATGGGCCCTCTGGAGGCCACAGTGGTGTCACACCTCAGCAGTGATGATCAGGCTAGACTCTGAAGGCCTTTCCAAGGGGTGGGAGTGATTCCTTCAGGATCTGGTGTGGCTGCTCAGAATGGGTCCTCCAGAGAATGCAGCACTGCCCCCCTCAGCAGTGTTCTGCACTGGGTCACACCAATCTGAACAATGGCACAGGTGCATGCTGATCACGAGAGAATTGAGGGGGAGAGAACACTGTGAAATGCTGGAAAATGAGAAGTGTACTCTGGTGTTGTTGTGGACAAAACTTTGTTAAGCTGTTCTGTTGTTTAAAAGGCATTTATTTATCCTGCTGATGTGTTTTGAGAAGATTCTTCGTCAAGAACTGATTCTTTGGTTTCTGCTAGAATCTCTGGTCACAGAAAGAGAGAAACAGAAGAATCGGCTCTTGACAAAGGGTCTTCCCGAAATGTATCAGAAGGATAAATAAAAGCCTTTTTAACAACAGCACAGCTTAGCAACATTTTGTCCACAACAACACTGGGGTTCATCTCTTATTTTGCAACATGCTGATCATGAAACATGTTTGGTGAAAATTGCCAGCTGGAGGGAGCACATCTTTGCTCTCCATTGGGTGATGGAGCAGTGGTGCTGGGAGTCTCATGGTTATCAGGAGTTACTGAACACCTTCTGAACTCATTTGAACTTGGAATGGAATGGACTTCCTTGGAGTATTTGCAAACTCCTACCAACATCACCATTATTAGCAGAGGAGGAAGATTGTAAATCTATCAGCCACTGTGTGCCATGCTGAACAAAAGAACCAACACATATCCCAGTGTCTTCCTCTTTACTCTCCTGGGAAGAGTGCCAGGAACCACATGGGAGGCTAAGGGTATTTTCACGTGGCCAGACTTAGTACAAACGTGTATCACCCAACCATCTGATCTCTCCTTTTATGTGTTTACAAAACAGCCTTCTCCACTGGTGCCCTGCACTGGTAGCAGCTGGCTTCACAACATAGATATGGTAGTTTACAGCAGAATTTGAGAAAGTTACTTTCTTGGATTACAACTCTCAAACTCCCTCAGCCAGTTTATAGGGAGGGATGGGGTGAAATTTTCCAAAGTCTGGGCTGCAGGTAAGATAGGCAGCAAGTAGCAGAGAATCTCTCTTTTTGCTAAGAGAGTTCAGAAAAAATTGCATGGATTTTTTGTTGCTTGTTTGTTTGAACAGCAAGGAGAGGTTTTGCTAGGTCAAGCTACTACAGAAATACAAGTAATAAAACACAATCTAGATCAAGAGATATAAACTGAGTGCCCTATTATATGAGCAAATGGCTTCTGTCCTAATTATTGTAAGTCATACTGTAAAGGCACAAGTTGAACCTCACAGTGAGAATGGTCATGTCTGCACAGAGGTTAAATTTCCTGTATGGCTACAGCTGGGCTTACTGTGTAGTAAAATAATAATAATAATAATAATTTTTATTTATAGACCGCTATTCCGCAATGATCATAGCGGTGTACAGTAAAATTACAAAACAATACAAAAAATTGCAA
>NC_056523.1:139651973-139662115 GCF_019175285.1 Sceloporus undulatus | reverse complement strand
GGCCTCTCTCCCCCTCAAGATGGTGGTTGGAGGAGGGCTCTTTGTCTTCCAGGCCAGGCCTCTCTCCCCCTCAAGATGGTGGTTGGAGGAGGGCTCTTTGTCTTCCAGGCCTGGCCTCTCTCCCCCTCAAGATGGTGGTTGGAGGAGGGCTCTTTGTCTTCCAGGACAGGCCTCTCTCCCCCTCAAGATGGTGGTTGGAGGAGGGCTGAACATTCATATTCCAGTAGCATCATATATTTCCCAGCAGTATTCACGTTTTTATGTGGAGGTATACAGTGGCGTCCAAAGGGCTGGTATCAACCAGTGTGGTCACTCTTGTGTCACCCCCCCCCCATTGACCTCCTCCCGTTTCATACCATACAGAATCCTTAGTAATGCTTTTTTCCACTAATGTTACAGTACTTATAAATCGTAATTTCCACACACCACTGAATGTCATGCTAATAGTTGTGACAACTAGCCAAATTAAACAGAGTGAAGATTGGTTAAAATATGTTTTTTACAAAGAAAATCTAAAAAGAATTTTTAAAATTCAAAATTTCAATTTAATTTAATTGTTTAAATTAAAATATGAAATTTTAATTTTAAAATTTGGGGAGGCTCTCCTTTCTCCTCCCACTGAGCATCACCCCACTCCCACCATCTCTTAAAGCATTTTAAAAGGAAACAGATGAATGCCACAGCCTGTTTCTGCCAAAATATAGATGGTTGGGGAGCAGTGGTGTCACCCCCCCTTAGGGTGTCACCTAGTGCAGTCCGCACCCCCCGCATCCCCTGCACACACCCCTCATGACACCACTGGAGGTATACAGTAAGCTCTTGTTGGATCCCTAAGAATATTTTTGTCCACATAAGATATCTTTTATTATTTCATTGTTACATTCATATCCCACTCTTGCTCTGAGGAAGTCGTAGCTGTGGTTCAGCCTTAGGACAGCCTTGTGACCCAGGTGAGGTGAGGTGAGCTTATATGTGACGACTTGCTCAAGGCAGTCTAAGTTGAACATGGATGCAAATGTGGGCATGTAGGGGCTCTACCAGATGGAACATGTATGTTGGGAAGTTGCTGTAGTTCTTGAAGCTGTGGTGTAAAATGTCCAAGCACAATTTCTTCACAAGCTGAGTGCTCAAAATTAATTTTCAGGGTTCAACTATATGTTATAAGGAAAATATGGTTATTTCCTATCCTATATTTTCCCCATATTGTTTTAGGGGTAGGCATATTTACCAGGAAGAATTTGTGGGCAGAAGGAGACCTGTAACCCCCCCCCCAACACACACACACACACACACCTCACCCTGATTGTTTCCAGCAAATGGTTCCCAGTTTGCTTTTAAATGTTTTGGTTCTCAATCCAGGCCCTAAAATTGGAAGAAAGAACAATTCAAGTCACCCTCAGAAAAGCATTTGCAAAGAGTGTATGTGTCAGGCATGTTTCTTCCAAGTTGTCTGTTGATTTATGGCAACCCCAAGAATTTCATAGGGTTTCTTAGACAAGGAATACTCAGGCCGTTTTACCAGTTCCTTCCTCTAGAAAGACTTAGGGGCCATTCACACTTACTTTTTTAAATGAAGAGATTCGCATCTCTGTGCTGATTCACAACCGATTCAGAATCGGTTTGGTGTTCCCACTATGTTTACTGCAAAGAAATCTCTCTGTGCCATTTTAATCCTGTTGTAGTTTACATTTGCCACTGTATCAATTTAAAATGGTGGTGCCTCCATTTCCGGGAACAATGCAGCATGATCTGAATCAATTTGGTAGCATGGTCACACTACCGAAGATGTGGATCATTGCTGCTCTTAAAAAAAGAAGTGATAAGGGGTCCAGTGCCAAATGCACTGGTTTAAGCGGATGTTTTGGTCACCCCACCCCCTCGCAACTGCTCCGAGTGCAGTCGGGGCAAGTGTGAACTTCACAGAAATAAACCAGTTTCCACACCAGTTTATTTCCATAGTATGAATGGGGTCTAAAGTTACCTTCTACTTCTACTGCCTCATTTTTATCTTTTTCCCAGCAAAAATGGATTACAGAAATACATGCGTGTCAGGATAACACATTGCTCCAAGTTCCACCCCGAGGATACCCAATGAGCAGGTAGTGTTGCCCTAGAGCCATAGAAATACATGATAAAAAACCAATTATGTAGTTTAAAGAGATAGCTATGGCAATCTGTTTCATCATAAAAAGACATAAAAGAATTCAGTAGCACCTTTGAAACTGGGGAAAAAGAAATTTTTAGCATAAGCTTTCATGGACTACATCTGCTGAAGTGGACTGTTGTCCAAGAAAGTTTAGATTAGAGGTTTCTTTTCCCCAATTACTCTTGAAGTGCTACTGGATTATTCTATGTCTTTTATATAGTGTCATATTATTATTCAGATTATCCCACTTTTTAAGAAGCTCATGGAATTCCTAGGCAGTTGCCAGTTCAGCCAGATATAGAACTACTTTGCTTCCACGTGGTTGCTGTCCCATGTGTCTTCAAACTGTCCATGCTTTTTTAAAGATCTAGAAAGTGCAATGGTTGTTGTAGACATATTTTAAAGTCTTTCTTCAGTACTTCTGTCATTTGGATCCCAAAGCACAAAAGCTTTATATTTTCACAGAGAGTGTATATGGGATGGGGTATATAAATAATAATAATAATAATAATAATAATAATAATAATAATAATTTTATTTACATCCTGCTGTTTGTTAAAACAATCAAAGTGGCGTACAACATTAAAATGATACAGCGATATATACAATCTCCCCCTTAAAAAAGGATTAAACAGTTCTAACAATTAAAATTACATTAAACAGTTCTAACAATTAAAATTATAAAATCTAAAAACAGTAATACAATAATACAATGACGGTGGGCAGAATCATCACATATATATGTATATGTGTTTGAGAGAGAAAGTGTGTATTCATAACACAATGTCTATCTGTACAGAGAGGATAAAATGATTTTGAAAGACCATAATGTTCCGGTCCAGATGGGCCGGAAAGGATGCCCTCGTCACGTGTGAGGGGTGCCTCGGGGCAGTGTTTCCAGGCACCCTGCAACCCTCACACATGACGTGGGCATCAAAATGGCAACGCCCTGTACACATGGGCGCCGCCATTGTTACTCAAGTGCCGTGTGGCATCTGCATGGCACTGCGCAACATTTGCGTAATGAGTGCACCAGTGGCACACTGTGGCGCACTCATTACGCCCCCACCGCGGCATAGAAAGAACTCGCTTTTTGCAGGTTCTTTTTCCGCTGGCAGGAAGCCTTGCCATTTGGCGGCTGAGGCTTCCCTCCAGCGGAAAAACAGCCGCTGGCAGACCACCCTTTCTGGGCAGTCTGTACCCCTCCATAGTAGAGAGATGTGCCAAAAAAAAGTCTAGTTTCTGCTCCAAAGAAATTCAGATTCTCTTTTCCAAAAGTTGTTATGTGTTTTCAAGTTGACTTATAGTGACCTTGTTGTTGTTATTGTTGTGTGCTTTCAAGTCATTTCTGACTTATGGTGACCTTACCATGGGATTTTCTTGACAAGATTAGTTCAGAGAGGGGTTGCCTTTGCCTCCACCTGAGTGTGATTTACCAAAGGTCACCAGTGGTTTCCATCGCCAAATGGGGATTCAAACCCAGGCCCCCAGAGTCATAGTCCAATCCTCAAACCACTACATCACACTAATAAGGGATTTGTTTTTACAAGATGTATTCAGTTAACGTTTTTTGTTGCCTTCCTCAATTGCTGAGATAGTGTGACTTGCCCAAGGTCAATCACCAGTAGGTCTCCATGGCTGAGGAGGGAGTCAAACCCTGCTCTCCCAGAGTCCTAGTTCCACAAACAATCACTTCTAAAACTTTTTTGCTCTTACAGGACATTCCCAAAATAAAGATGATGTCTGGTTGTACAGAGACTTTGACTGGTCTGAAATGCGAAGAACCCACCAGTTTTGTAGGGCTTAAACAGACACTCACTGACTTGAAATCCCAGATATCCATGATTGGACTGTGCTTTATCAACAAAGTGCTTCAAAAAGGTGAGTTGGGAAAGGGATCCACTGGAAATAAAATTACCATATTTTAATGCTCTTATACAAATTTATGGTGCAATCTCATTTGGAATGCTATTTATAGTTCTGGTCACCACTACATCTTGAAAAGTATGTTGTAGAGCTGGGCCTCATTCCCACTTACAAATAAATCGCTTTGCGATCTGAACCAATGGATCGGTTTGGCAGCAGAGCATGGTTCACACTACATTTGCCCCAATCGCATTTTCTTGCTGTAAAATAAAATAAAATAACCCACTTGGGGTTCACATTGACGAATGAATTGATTCAATTTAAACTGTTTCCTGTGGGAGTCTTTCAAAATAACCCATTTGTAGTTCACATTGGCAGATTAATTGGTTTAATCTGAAGTGTTCTCAGTGGGATTTTTCTTCTCTGTCCATCACTGCAATCACATTTACATACTTACATACCAGGGTCGAAGGGTGGGCAAACACAGGTTGTTAATTTCTGCTTCTCCACCTGGTGACGCCTTATCACATCATAGTAAATCAATTGTGATCCACATCTCATTCACACTGACACTGAATCAATTCGTGAATTCGATTCTTCAAATTGATTCTTGAAATCAATTCCGCTCTGCATCTGGTTCACGCTTGCATGGAATCAATTGATTCAAAAAGACACGGAAAAAATCAGTGTCAAAAAGACGTGGGTTAAATGGGTCTAGCACATTGCCTCCCTCTCTGAATCATTTCAGCAATTCAGTTCACATGTGAACCGATGGGCTTCTAAGAAGTAACAGCTTGGCCTGTTGTGAGAGAACAGAAGGCTAGCCTACTCCAGCAGCACTATTATTATGTGTTAGAGATTCCAGATCTCAGAGTGTCACACAGTGTCACCAGTTTTGATGGGTTACCTCCAAATGAAAGGAGTGAGTTCAGATTCTCCCACATTTCATAGGGACACCTCCAGGCAAGAGACAAGGCTGCATGCAAACCTCCAGTCAGAGGGAAAGCCTTCTAGCTGGCTGTGCAGCTTACTGTGCTTTGCAAAGGTTAATTAAATCAAATGTCACAATTCCAGATACAGTTAATTTCCAACCAGGAAAACACATTCTGTTTCTGCGTGTGTTCGAGTGACACAGTGTAATCAGCTCTTGTTTCTGCTGAATACATAATGCTTAATTACATCACCACATCCTGCACCCATGACATCACCAGGAGCCATCCCTAGATCTCACATTTTGGCCCAGAAATTTCAGGGCCTGGGATGATTTTGATCTGTCAACTGTAGTTGTAGTGTTTTGGGGTGGGTGGCGATGAGTTAACAGTGACTCAGTCAAATACTCGGCAAACAGAGTGTGAGAGGTTTGTTTTTGGAAACCTTTTCATGGACAAGAGATGCTATCATAAAAGAATGTATTAGGCTTTTGGGGCCTGTGGGCCATATGCAGCCCTCCATTTTTGCAGCCACTATATTTATCACCCAGAATTGTTGGTGGTTAGAAAAAAAAACAGTTTTATCCTTTTTGAAACAAGGTGTGGAAGGCACCTTCTTCTAAAGGAAAAATCATACCCTTGGAAGCCTCCAGGAATTATGATTCTTCTTTAGAACAAGCCCTGTTCTTTCCACCCTTCGTTTGTTTCAAAAAAGAATAAGTTTTAAACAAAATGGACTTGTTTTCTTATTCCTGCCACTGAAACTTAGCAACATGCAGCAGTTGCTCTGGTATTTTTTCTGTGAAATACTTCAGCTGGATATTGGTCCCCAGACATACAAAATTGGTTCACTCAGATTCCAAGGGTATACCTGGAGTGAACATTTTGTTTGATTCTTATGTTGCATATATCTAGTTCCACTACATGACAAATTGGGTGAACTCACAGAGTACTGTTTCTGATGCCATCTACGCATGGCAGAGATTTTCAAAAGCCCCTCACAAAATTGTTCTGCCTTTTTCTGGCACAGTTTGAACCACTTCCACTTTTTGCAGTAAAACACCACTGTAACTTGAGATTGAGAGAAGCGCCCATGAGAAGCTGCCTTTGCAGTCTGTGCCAAGTTATTCTAGTGTCTTAATTCCCAGCCAGTGACACTTGGCTTTATGTTGTTCCCTCGCTCTATTGAATGTGAATGTGGGAAAGGAACTGAACAAATAAATGTTTACTGAAGCAAAGAAACTTCAAAGGGAGATTAGAACAAAAGATTTAAATTCATCAGTACATTGCAGGCTTTAAACAGAGACTTGAATCTAAATGAAATTTTCTTACCACATTATCTTGTGTTAACTGACGTACTGAGGGCCAGGGGATTTGTATTACTCATGAAAATAGTTTCTGAATGGACAGTATTATTAATGTAGTTATCACAGTAGTCACTTTATGTATTTAATTTCCCTCTGACTTCACTGTGTACAGTCTCACTTGCAGCCATATTACTGTATGTATAGCTGGAATTCTAGACTATAAAATCATACATCGGATGAAATGGGCTGTAGTTCAGGAAAGCTTATAAACTTATTTCATAATAAGTTTGTTAGTTTTGAAGTTGATACACGACAAACATCCTTCTATTTACTACAACACATTGAAATACCAACACTTTTGGGCTGATAATTGAGAACTCTGTAGGGTAGTAAAGAATAGACAAGATTCTGCTATCACTCAAGAGTTTAAAAAATAAGTTCAAAATCAGATTTGTCCATGGCACTAAGGGTAAGATTGGCCTCTTTTGCCTAGCAAAAAGGTTCAGAATGTTCTGAGAGCAGAGAATAAATAAATCAAATCCTTTCTGTTTTCAGGGATCACAATGGTGCCCTATGAAGTGATACCAGCACCTACAGACCGGAAGAATCTCCTAAGGTGTAGGTGAACTACTTCAATTTATTTTCTCACCATAATCCTCTGCAAAGTCTTAAACTTAGAAGCAGGCAGTATTGTTGACCAACAGATCTTAACAACTTATTTTTGTTAGAGTGATTGTATATGTCAAGGCAAGGTACAACCCCCAGTTGGAAAAAAGCTATTTCCAGGGATAGAATGCTGTCTCTTTGTGAAGTCTGCCTGGATGCAACATTATAATCTTTTTGATGCCAAGTCAAGACAATCCTCTGGTCCCAATAATCATTTATGGATATAATTGATAGTGTTGCCCATCAAAATATTGTTTTACTCAGGTGGGGGAAAGCTTAATCACTGACCAAGCTTCATGAGTATCCCGCCAGCACAAGATATACCATTAAGCTATAAAAATACCTGGAGATGATAAATTCAGTGTTATTAGGTATGGGTTGTTGGGTCATTGAAGAAGGCATTCACAGGATACAAAAGTTACTGACTATGGCACTGAAAGACCAGCAAAAATAGCATTACATGAAACACATCAGATTCCAGGTCTTGTTACATCATTGTTAAAATGCCATTAAAATAATGATGATGATGATGATGATGATGATGATAATAATAATAATAATAATACTGTAATGGTGGTATGAAATAGAATCATAGACTCATAGAGTTGGAAGAAACCTCAAGGGCCATCCAATCCAACCCCATTCTGCCATGCAGGAACTCTCAATCAAAGCATCCCCGACAGATAGCCATCCAGCCTCTGCTTAAAGACCTCCAAGGAAGAAGATTCCACTCCATTCTAGGAAGTTCCTCCTAATGTTGAAGTGGAATCTCTTTTCCTGGAGCTTGCATCCATTGTTTTGGGTCCTGTTCTCTGGAGCAGCATAAAACAAGCTTGCTCCCTCCTCAATATGGCATCCCTTCAAATATTTAAACAGGGCTATCATATCACCTCTTAGCCTTTTCTTCTCCAGGCTAAACATCCTCAGCTCCCTAAGTCATTTCTCATAGGGCATGGTTTCCAGACCTTTCACCATTTTAGTTGCCCTCCTCTGGACACACTCCTGTTTCTTCACATCCTTTTTAAATTGTGGTGCCCAGAACTGGACACAATATTCCAGGTGGGGTCTGACCAGAGCAGAACAGAGTGGCACTATTACTTCCCTTGATCTAGACGTTATACTTCTATTGATGCAGCCTAAAATAGCATTGGCCTTTTTAGCTGCCGCATTGAACTGTTGACTCATGTTGAACTTGTGGTCTACTTGTACTCCTAGATCCCTTTCACATGTAGTTTCATTCAGCCAGGTGTCCCCCATCCTATATCTGTGCGTTTAATTTTTCTTCCCTAAGTGCAGTACCTTACATTTCTCTGTATTGAAATTTATTTTGTTAGCTTTGGCCCAGCTTTCTAGTCTATTCAGGTCATTTTGAATTTTGATCCTGTCTTCTGGGGTATTAGTAATAATAATTATTATATTATATTAGTTTATATTATATTAGTTTATATCATATTAATAATATAATATCAGACCCTCATAGTGACATATTATGATTAGTGAAATTTTGATCTGTGGTACTATTAATACATGAGAGGCATATATGGGAGATGTTGCAGTAACACAGCTGAATAAGTTTTTACTCTTGCTGTTATTTGCCATCAACTTTGCTTCAGTCATGGTGACCCTATGAATAAGAGACATCCAAGATCCCTGATCATCAACAGCCCTGCTCAGGTCTTGCAAGTTTAGAACTGTGACTTTCTTGATTTATTTAATCCACCTGTAATGAGATTTTCCTCTTTTCCTACTGTCTTCATCTTTACCAGGCTTTATTCTCTTTAACAATAAATTATGAGGTATTGTAATATGTCCAAAATACAATAGCATAGTTTACTAATTTTCACTTCTTGATTTACTCTTGATTTCCTTCTTGATTTTCTCCATTCATTTGTCCTTTTGGCAACCCATAGTATCTGAAGAACTCTCCTTCAGTAACTGATTTTACAAATGATCACCCTAGATCACTTTCCCCCAGTAATTCTTTTGCTGATTTGTGTCTGCCTCTACATAGTTTACTGTCAACAGCCATTATAATGCAGTTTAAGAACAAAGTGAAGCTGAATTTACATAGTGAAAAACTAAACCAACAATGTTTGAGGTTATTCCATATTAAGATGGGAGAAAGTCTATTTACTATTGTCCAAATTCCTACCATAAACTGTTTTCCCCAGTCCCACAGAATTCAGATGCAAAGCATGTGAAGAATACTCCCTTGCTTAAAGGCAGAATGGAAGAAAATTGCATCCCAGCTCCCTGATCGTAGAAGTTGGATGTGACTTGGTGTCTTTAGCTGTGGCTTGCGCTGCCATTTGTGCATAATCCCATTAGGCAAAAGGCCTGAGAACCAGCGTCACCCTTAGCTTATGACAACAGCATGTGCTGTCATGATGTGCCAGCATTTGTACTAAGGCTGTCATACCAAAAAACAAAAACCAACCAAATTCTCAGAGTATGCACTTTGGTAGGGTGGATTTATGTACTGTATTATAAAATCACAAACAAAGGGCCAGAAAGTAAAAAGTTAATTTGGCCTTACAAATTCTTCACCCCAAAAATTCTGGATGAATTGTTCAGAAGGGCAGAAAACTTCACTAAAACCTAGAATGCCATAGGCAGGGCAAAACTTTCTACTTAGCTTGCATTATCCTGCTGTCCTCATTTAAAGCCCTCCATGGGCTGGCCCCTCCTTACTTATCAGACTTCTTTCTCCTCTCACCTTCCCAGTCGAGCCCTCCATTCTGGTAGTCATGGTCTGCTGTCCCACGCCCCGGATTTCCTTGCCCCATATCAGATCGCCCCTTTTCACTTGCTGCCCCTCACTCGGAAACTTCTTCCTCCCCCCCCCGAACACGAAGCCATCACTTCTTTAACCAGCTTCAAAATGGAGTTGGAATACCGTCTGTTCAGAGAAGCATTCCCAAGCCTTTAATTGTCGCTTGCCTCCCTGGATGAAGATTAACCATCCATTATGAAGCCAAGCCCTCCCTCCAGTCCATCTGCTTTGGTCCAGGCCTTGGAGATAGAAAGGAACTGCTGGACCTCATCCTCTTTCCCTCCACCACTCCCTTCTCCTTTTGTGTCATGTCTTTTTAGATTGTAAGCCTAAGGGCAGGGAACCGTCTAATTAAAAAGACTGTATGTACAGCGCTGTGTAAATTTACAGCGCTTTATAAATAAAGGTTAATAATAATAATAATAATAATAATAATAATAATAATAATAATAATA
>NC_056523.1:139645008-139649701 GCF_019175285.1 Sceloporus undulatus | reverse complement strand
ATTATTATTATATTAATTATTATTATTATTATTCTTAACCTTATTTATAAAGCGCTGTAATTTACACCGCGCTGTAACTACAGTCTTTTAATTAGACAGTTCCCTGCCCTTGGACTTACAATCTAAAAAGACATGACACAAAGGAGAAGGGAGTGGTGGAGGGAGGTGAGGTCCAGCAGTTCCTTTCTATCTCCAAGGCCTGGACCAAAGCAGATGGACTGGAGGGAGGGCTTGGTCATAATGGATGTTAATCTTCATCCAGGGAGGCAAGCGACAATTATGCAAGGCTTGGGAATGCTTCTCTGAACAGGACGGTATTCAACTCCATTTTGAATCTGGTTAAAGAAGTGATGGCTCTTGTTCGGGGTGGGGGGGGGAGGAAGAAGGTTCCAGGAGTGAGGGGCAGCAAGTGAAAAGGGGCGAACTGAGATGGGGCAGAGGAAAATCCTGGGCTGGGACAGCAGACCTTGACTACCAGAATGGAGGGCTCGACTGGGAAGGTGAGGAGAAAGAAGTCGGATAAGTAAGGAGGGGCCAGCCATGGAGGGCTTTAAATGAGGACAGCAGATAATGCAAGCTAATTAGAAATCTTTGCCCTGCCTATGGCATTCTAGGTTTTAGTGAAGTTTTCTGCCCTTCTGAACCAATTCATCCAGAATTTTTGGGGTGAAGAATTTGTAGGCCAAATTAACTTTTTACTTTCTGGCCCTTTGTTTGTGATTTTGTAGCTATTGACAATACATTCATACAGTGGTAGGCATGATGCAGCAAAGAAATGTGAAAGCAGTTGAAATTGTTGGGAGGCAGGAGTGAAGTAAGGCGGCCATGTATGATTTTTTTTAAAACGCAGATATATTTTTAACAATTATGTTACATCTTTCTTTGTCACCACTTCTCTATGCTGAAAAAACACAGCCTGTTGAATTTGTGTTTGTCAAGCAGCAGCCAAAAGGCTTTATTGGGAGTGGGGAGAACAGATCACAAACCCCAGGGAAGACGCTGCAGCTGTGCTGTGTCCGAATTTTGATAAGCTATGTCATCAAGCATTTCCTGAGGGACTTGACAGCCTCCAGCAAAATCCTATTGGTAGCCCAGGACAGCAGATTCTACAAGGTTTTTTCTACAGGTGCCCATAGCAGATGTACCAAAAGTAATCATAATCTCTAGAATGATTCTTCATAGACTAAAGAAACTTTCCTCAATGTATTCCCTCCAGAGGTGTTGTAGTCCAAAACATCAGGAGGGCAACATATTGGGGAGAATAAAAATAAAATATCCGTGAGTTAAGTCACTTTCTCACTGGGGAGTAGTGCCCTAAGTTTTAAACTTGTAATTAGAGTACCTGGAGACAGATCTTTAAAAGAAAAAGGATTCATTCGCCCTGGGTAAAGCAAGCCTGGATTCCTGTCCCACAGTGTCACCTTTCACAATACTTTTGATGGGAAATACTTACTCCCATTAAATCAAATTGCTTCACTGATTTAATTGCTGATTGAATTGTCCTTCCATTTTTCTTTATTTTCCAGGGGCTCTGCTTCTTTCTTTTTAAAGTTAAACACCACCTGTACATTTATCCTGTTTAAATATTACTCTGTGTCTTCTTCTTCTTTTTAACTATATTTTATAGAGTTGGAAAACTGCTCTTAGCATGTGGGGGAAGAGCTTGAGGAATTCATAAGCCTCCAGGCTAGCAGTCCAGTGCCAGCAGCACCTCAACCAGTTTCCACCCAAACTTGATCCTTGGTCTTGTAGGCAGAACAAAATGTTCTAACATTAATCCTTCTTATGTAACATTCCTTCGTCCTCTCGGTGTAACCACTCTTTTCATACATTCATTTGGCCTCAGTCAGGATGACTGAGTTATGCCTACCAGCCTCACCTCGTGCCATCAAACATTAAAGGTGTCATTTGCCCGAGAGCCTTACCCATCCTGAGGCCTTTCAGGTATGTTGGACTACAGCTCCTGCCATTCTCAGCTAATAGGTGTGGAGTTGTAGTCCAACACAACTGGAAAGCAATAGGTTAGGAAAGGCTGACCTACATCAGCAGCAGGGGATAGAAAGGAAGTCCTTATCAATATTACTGGTCACACAAGATGTTTACTACCCTACCCCATTCCAACATACCCCATGTCAATCCCATTGTGGGATCTTTGTGATTAATTCAAAGAAAAGCATTGGCTCTTCTATAATGTAAAATTGTAACATAATCCTATACTGAGGATTAAGGTAAGGCTAATGTTTTTAGCACAGTTATTTGAAACTTAACTGCATCAGAATTAGTATGCAAAGGGATCTTGCTGCACATTTGAGAGTAACAGCAAAAGACATTGTAGCATAAAGTTTCAGAGACTTGGTCCACTTCCTCAGATGCCAAGATCAAGAATAGGTCTATGAAAGCTTATGCTACAACATATTTCACTCAGTTAATCTCAACAATGCTACAAGAGCCCTTTGCATACTGATATTCAAGTCTATAACACAGCTATGTCTCTGAATTCTGCATCAAAATTTATTAAACATACTTTCTGGTATAATGGTTAGAGGGGTGAACTGGGACTTCAGTGGTTTGGGTTCTTTGCTGTTGTTAACTGCCATGAAATCGACTTTGACTAATGGCAACCCTATGAGTGAGAGACCCACAAGTCTCCCTGTCTTCAACAAATCCTGCTTAAGTCTTGTAAACTCAGAGATGTGGCCTCTTTAATTGTGTCTATCCATCTGTAATGTGGTCTTCCTCTTTTTCTACTGTCTTCCACCTTACCAAGCATTGTCTTTTCTAATGAGTCAAAGTATGAAAGATAATGGTCAAAGTATGAAAGATTCAGTGTGAAGTCAAAGGCTTTCATGGCAGGCATCCCTAGTTTTTTGTGGGTTTTTCAGGCTATGCGGCCATGTTCTAGAAGAGTTTATTCCTGACATTTGCCAGCATCTGTGGCTGACATCTTCAGAGAAATCTGAAGATGTTCTCTGAAGATGCCAGCCACAGATGCTGGTGAAATGTCAGAAATAAACTCCTCTAGAACATGGCCACATAGCCTGAAAAACTCACAAAAACTATGAAAGATTCAGTTTAGTAATCTTGGCTTTTAAGCAGATTTTAGGCTTTATTTCACCACTAAACTTTTAAACTTACATGGGTGACATTATAAAACAAAAAATGGAACATATAAACATTGCCATACTTGAGACTAGCATCTTAAAGCAGACAGGAATGGGAAATTCTCAGCTTCCCTTAAGCCTGCCTCATTGTTCTCCTCATTAGAAGGACAGGACAGCACAGGGAGAGTGTGCTGGGCCACCACATCATTCTCCTCCTAAGAAGGTTGGCATGGCATGGGAGGAGCATGTGTGGCCTCCCTCAGGGCCCCCTGTCCTTCTCCTAATGAGGAAAAGGAAGAGGACATCACAGCGGGGAGGGCCTGACTAGTTGTCACCCCTCTTCTGGGATGTCACCCGGTGAGGTCTGCACCCACTGCACTGCCCTAGTGATACCACTGAGAAGAAGGACACATTGCATGACCAAGGAGAAGTAAAAAGTTGATGGAAACAATACATTGAAGAACTATATGAAAGAGATGAAAGAGTGACAGATTCATTTGAGGAAGAACCATATGAAGATGAACCTTCAGTTCTAGAAAGTGAAGTTGCACTGAGAGCACTTGGAAGAAAAAAATAAGTAAGAACAGATGGCATACCAACAGAGCTGCTTCAAGCTACAGAGACAGTATGTGCTCTAATCCTAACTAAAATCTGTCAACAAATATGAAAACAAAAAAATGGCCCACAGACTGGAAACACTCGATATACATTGCAATCCCCCAAAAAGGGGACACCAGGGATTGCAATAACCACTGGACCATTGCATTAATGTCCTGTGCAAGCAAAACTATACTCAAAATTCTACAACAAAAACTTTTACTATATATGGAGCAAGAAATGCCAGATGTCCAAGCTAGGTTAAGGAAGGGTAGAGCTATACAGGATCATATTGCAGACCTACATTGGATAATGGAGCACACCAAAAAAATTCAGAAGAAAATCAGCCTGTGCTTTATAGATTATAGCAAAGCTTTTGATTGTGCAGAGAATGAAAAACAATGGATCCTCTTAAAGAAATGGGTGTGCCACAACATTTAATTGTCCTGATGTACTCAGGACAAGAGGCTACTGTTAGGACAAAATATGGAGAAACGGAATGGCTTCCAATTGTCAAGAGGGTCAGGCAAGGCTGCATTTTAATACTCTATTTGTTTAACTTGTACACTGAACATATCATACAAAAAGATGGATTAGACATGGAGGAGTGAGTTGAGAATACTGAGGAAGGAACTCAACAATTTAAGATATGTAGATAAGACCATGATATTAGCAGAAAATGGCAAAGACATGGAATGATTACTGAAGAAAGTCAAGGAAGAAAGTGCAAAGACACATTTACAGTTGGACATTAAGAAAACAAAAATAATGACTAGAAATAATTTACATAACTTTAAGACAGACAGTGAAAACAATAATAATAATATTTTTAATAATAATATTTATTTGTATACCGCCCTATGGCAAACCAATCCAGGCGGTTGACAACAGTAAAGTATAAAATATAACAATTAAAAACACTTTATCCCTCCCCCCCTTAAGACAGTATTAAACAGTATAACATATTAAAAACACAATATCAAAGCATAAAAGCA
>NC_056523.1:139625523-139644908 GCF_019175285.1 Sceloporus undulatus | reverse complement strand
TTAAAGACCAGCATATTTTATTTTGTTTTATGGATGTTTTCTTTATTGTAACAAATGGATATGCATTCAAAAAAAAAAAAAAGAAGAAGAAGAAGAAGTCAGAAGACTAAACATCAAGATCTAACAAGGATAATCCTCTGAGGCTGCAATTTTATATTCATCCACCTGTGAGTACCAAATGTAGTAAAACTTTAATGTGAGCAAATACACAGTACTGTATAATTTGGGTTGAGAACTGAGTTACAATGTATCACAGATATATTATGGATGCTGTTTGGATAGTTGCACAGAATCAAGACGTGGAAGACCACTTACTGAGCAGTCCTAGATTTCCCAGACTTTTCTTTCTCATCCTTCTGGAGTCCAACAAAGATTCCATGTGATTCGTTGAAAAGCTTTCTCAAAGTCTGAGAGTACACGTCTTGATCTTTGCGAACAATGTAGACATAGGGACAGCTTGGACTTTTCTCTTTATTTTCTGAAACAGGCCAGAAATGTTTTAATAAAAAAAGGCAGCCAGACACAAATAAATTACAAGGCAAGTAAAAAGAACCATCATTCTTATTTCTTAGTTAAGCCATAGTAAATATTCTAAGAGAGGACTAGTGTGCTGTAGTAGCTTGAGTGTCAGACTATAACTCTGGAGACCAAGATTTGAATCCCCAGGAAACCCACTGGGTGACCTTGGGCAAGTCAGTCTCTCAGCCTCAGAGGAAGGCAAAGGGAAACCCCCTCTGAATAACTCTTGTCAAGAAAACTTAAGGTCCCCCTTAAGGTTGCCATAAGTCAGAAATGACTTGAAGGCACACAACAACTAATAGTCTAGGATTAGTTTGGCACATACGGAAACACTGGGAGTGGTAACTTTAAAAATTGGACAAGATGGCATCAGCATTCTGATGACAGACAACAAAAATTCTCCATGACATTTCAATCAGATTAAGACATCAAAGCCCTGGAACAGTGCCTAGATGTAGGGAGAGACTGAATACAGGCAAAATAAATTGCCCTGGCCTTGCATTCTAGCAAGATTGATTATTTATTTATTTATTTACACAGCGCTGTACATACAAACAATAAAATAGATAAAGTAAACCTGCCCATGGCATACAATCTAAGAAATCATAGCATAATACATACAAATAATACATAACAATACAGGAAAGGGTTCAGTAAAGTAAAGCAGGCAACAAATTAAAAACATCAAACAACAAATAATAGTCACGCAATGCCTAGGAATGCTTTTCAGTGTTACTGGTTCCCATACCCAAGAACCTGCTCTGAAAAAGCGGATATGGAGCCTGGGGGTGCTCCTGCATTCATTGCTGTAATGTGAAGCCCCAGCAAGCTCAGTAACTAGGAGCTTCAGATGGTTCAACCTAACCATGGTGATCCAGGCATTGGTAGCTTCAAGTCAAGATTACTGTACAGTGGTACCTCGGGATACGAAATACCCAGGTTACGAAATTTTTGGGATACGAAAAAATCCCATAGGGAATTATTGTTCCGGGTTACGAATGTTTTTTCGGGTTACGAAAAAACTTTTGGTGCTTTTTTCGGCTTTTTCGCATGGAATCGCGGCTTTTCCCCATTAGCGCCTATGGCATTTCGGCTTACGAAGGCTTTTCGGGTTACGAAAGCGGCCGCGGAACGAATTACTTTCGTAACCCGAGGCACCACTGTACTATAATGCCTTCTGTATGAAGTGACGTTGAAAACGTTCATGGCCAGCATCCACAGTTTTTTGTGGGTTTTTCGGGCTATGTGGCCATGTTCTAGAATAATTTATTCCTGATGTTTCACCTGCATTGATGCCAGCCGCAGATGCAGATGACTCATCAGGAATAAACTCTTCTAGAACATGGCCACATAACACAAAAAACCTTCTGTGTGAGTTAATCACTGAAAATGATTCAGAAGCTGTAGCTGTTGTAGAATGTAGTTGCTCATCAATTGACAGGAGAAGGCAATCAGCCACACATGAGGTCTCTGCTGATGGATTTCTACTGGTTGCCAATGTGCAACTTGGCCAGATTCCAGATTTTGACGTTTCTATATGACTTATATTAAAACAATTTGGGATCAAACTATTTGAGAGATTGCCTCCTTTCATAAATGTTTTATTAAAGTAATAATGTGTATAAAACACTTAATTTCAATGGGCATTTTGTGAAGTCACATTTGTGAATGCTGTAATAGCAACCCTTAAAAGAGTTTTCTTTTAATGGAGTCCGCCATATACTTATTTATTCTATTGAAGAAAACATATCTCCAGCTGTACTGTGAGCTATGTACAAGGAATTCCCACGAAGTCTCTCATCCTGGAATTCAACAGACCTAGCCTACCTAGCTTCAGAAGCAGAACTTCTTACAAACTTCCTGAAATCTCACAAGGCTCTTCACATAAACAGAAAAACAATTATCACCCTTGCAGGCTATTCACTACCATAAAGGTGTAAACCATAACAAATGCATGCAAAATAACAACATGGTGCCAACCTGTAGATCCAAACAATGTTTCACAAACCAGCATCTCCCCAGGTCCCCACTCGAAGCATAACTGTTTCTTGTCAGAGTCCACTTCGGGGATCAGCTGTTTTTTTTAAAGAAAAGGAGATAATGACACAGGTAAACATAGTGACATTTCTTCAACCAAAAATATTTACAAAGTGTACTTTGAAAAGTACTGGAATTACACACACTGACAGCAAGAAAGTTTGGAAGGAAGAACAGAACCTCTTCTTAGATTAAGGCCTTGTGCATTCAATCAGTACCTCAGCAAGACTGTGTTGAACAGTTCCACATCAAATGGCTGAAAGCTGGTCCTTTCACAGCCACATATACAGTGCAAATATCGGCAGAAGAATCAGCCCATTCTATACATCAGGGGTGTGCAACATCAAGAGGTCTGTTTTTAAAACAAGAAGTGACTCTGGGCCACTTCTCATCCTAAGAAACGCCTATCCTGGGTTTAAAATAACTCAAGAGGAGACAAAAATGTTCCCTGTGACTCTTAAGAGGGCTACAAGGGACAGTTGGTGACAAAAATGTTTTGGCTTTCTCTGCAGGGAGTATGGTGGAGGTGCAGCACCCCAGGTCTCCTGGAAGCCCCCCAACCCAAACAGTTGCCCACACTGCCATATATGCAGATATCTAAGGATGGAGGAAGCAGACATTTGCAAGACTGGCACAAGTGCAGACGTGTCAACTGAACTAGCTTAGTTTATAAAGACAAACAAGCATTTCTATTGCAACAGAAAATTATTTTCTTGTGTGATTCATCATTCACCAACTACCTAATATGGGACACTATTTCTTCTGGAGTTACTGTCAAATCTTCAGAACAACATATTGTCATCCAGAGCTCAAGAGTTACCACTTGGTTTTTAATGGCTTTTTATGTAAGTACTGCCTCAGTTCTCTTGAGTTACTTTGTTGTTGTTGTGCGCCTTCAAATCCTTCTGACTTTTGGCAACCCTATCATGGGATTTTCTTGGCAAGATTTCTTCAGAGGAAGTGTTTGTCACCTGCCGACAGAAGAATAGCAAGAAGGGCACTAACCTAAGGTCTCTTCAAAAGGACTTTCACAAGTGGGGGCAGCCACAAAGACGACCCTTTCCGATGTTCCTAAACTGATGTACCTGTGCTAGTGGACTGATAGATGGGCCCCGCTTGAAAATCATACAGATTGGGCAGGCTCATATATGGGAAGATAGTAAGAGCTGTTTAACAGTGGAGCAGACTCCCTCGGAGAATGGTGAAGTCTCCTTCGTTGGAGGTCTTTAAGCAGAGGCTGGGTGACCATCTGTTGGGGGTGCTTTGATTGAGAGTTCCTGCATGGCAGGATGGGGTTGGACTGGATGGCCATTCTTGGGGTCTCTCCTAACTAACTCTATGATTCTAAGATTCAGTCCTTCAGACAACCTGGATTCGATAGATCATAACTTAGAGTAATGCTCAGAAACAGACCAGTAGCCACTGGAGCCATTGTAACAAGGGAACTGTTGCCTGTAACCAGCCCCTTTTCACAATCAGACTGAAACTCTCAACCAGCTGAAATTTCCAAACATTCTTCAAGCACTCTGCTGTAATCAGGTACTGTTGGCACACTTGTTTTAACTGTGCAAATGCACTCTTGGCTACCACCAAAAACCAGGTCATCCAGCTAAGGCTGCATCCAGGAGTACATCCAAATATGAATCTCGATTTTCAAGGCAAGTGTAACCCCTCCCCACCCATTGAACGGGAGCACTTCTGTCTTGCTTAAGTCTCTACCTGTTTGCCTTTTCCAGTCATGAAAAGCTTATTCATGGCAGACACTAGGTCCAAAACACACTGCAGAAATATTCCAGTTTGAGGCCACTTTCACAGCCCTGGCTCAATGTTAGGGAATTCTGGGAAATGTAGTTTTGTGAGATGCTTAGCCTTCTCTGTCAGAGAGCCCTGGTGCCACAATAAACTGCCATCCCCCAAATCCTGCAGCATGGAGCCATGGCAGGCAGTTGGGTCCTTCTGACTCTTTGTGAGGAATCTAAGGGCTAAGGCAGTGGCATCCAAGAGTTAAGGTTATCCTCCTTAGGAAAGCTGCATCTATTCATGGAGCTTTAGCTTCAGCTTCAAATACGTCCCGGTTTTATTTGAACTTAGTCAAGGTATTATTCTAAGGCACTTAATATTCACAGGTCTGGATCACAGCCCCTTGGCACATCCATATTAAACTTGTTTTCTTCAGCTCCATTAATATGCAGTAGCATAATTCCTTCTTCTTTTAAAACAATTTCACTTCTGAGAAGAACGTTGAGATCTCCTGTGTTTGCCTATTTGCTTTAACGCAAACAGGGGGTTTTTTAAAGGTCAATGGATACAGAGACACTTTACCTTTCTACCTTTAATTAACAGGATAATGGGAAGGTTAGATAGAAAGGGCCGAACCACACTGCAGAAATGATCCAGTTTGAGGCCGCTTTAACTGCCCAGGCTTAGTGCTAGGAATCCTGGGGACTGCACTTTGTGTGGCACTAGAGCTCTAACACAAAACTACATTTCCCAGGATTCCCTGCACTGAGCCATGGCAGTTAAAGCGGCCTCAAACAGGTCATTTCTGCAGTGTGTTTTTGGACCAAAGCGGTGTGAAACTGGATCATTTCTGCAGTGTGGCGTGGCCCTGGAGTCTTTTCTCCTGGAACAGTCCCCTTCCGGAGCGGGCACCAACTACCCTCCGCGCGCCCCCTTTCTTTCCCTCCCTGGGCCCCTCTACTCTCCCTTCCAACGCACAGTGACCGAAGGCTCCACGTCCAACTCCTCCATCCCGCCCAGCCCGCGGCTCCAGCCGGCCGCTCTCCCGCTCGCGCCGCTCCCTCGCTCTCGCGAGAACTCCCGGACCCTGGCCCAGCCAATCGCCATCCTTCACAGGGCAGCGCGCGCGCGCCAGTGCCCTCCCTCCTCTCTCTCTCTCTCTCTCTCTGTCTCTCTCTGTGTCGCGCGCCCTCCCTCGCCCCGCCCCCTAGAGATAGGAAACTGGTTAGAGCTGCTGCTGCAGTGCGCCTTAAGTTCCGAGTCGTTTCTCTGACCCCATCTTTTAAGGGTTTTCTTGGCAGGAAAGAGCAGCGTGGCCCAGACTTTGCCTCCTTTTCCAGGACGCGTCCTCCCATTTCAACCTGAAGTAGACAAGGCTACGGATGCAGCACGGGTGGACCAGGCTTTCCCCATTTCTCCAGGACCTGTCCTCCATTCCGCCTTCTGCCCAGGGACAGTTTCAAAACGTCCTTATTTTCACCATGACCATGAATTTTGCCCTCCATTTGAGCATGACTGAAAAGCATGAATCTATCTTGTGATGAGGTGTTTTAGTTTTCCCTTTGGTCCTGTCCTCCTTTTTTTTTTATTTATGCCCTACATCTTGCAGCCGTGCCTGGCCTTTCTTTGAGGTGGGACATTGGTTCACTCTGCTTCAGACGAAGACTGCCTTGGCCGGCTCAGAGGCTGCGAGAGAGCGTGACTTGCCCAAAGGTCAGCCAATGCTGACCTGGTCTCCTGGAAGTTCTTCAAAACACTCACCATGAGTTCATCCTTCCTTCCTTCCTCGCTTCCTCACAGACCTAAATAGGAAGGAGTCTCCCTAGAAAGTATGGGGATCCAGGGTTTCTTACTGCGCCAAGGTTGGGTTGTTTGTTTGTTGTTTAATCCCCCACCCCCCCACCGGTTTGTTTGGTTTTGGGTGTTTTAAAGACAATTGTGACTAAATCAGAAAATAAAGTAACAATATGCCATTCAGGTGTGGTGACCTCTAGCTGGTATAATAATTGTTCTTTAAAAAGTGCTCTTTAAAGGCCAGGTGTCCTGGTTCAATTTATTGTTCATTGGAGGATTTGTTTCTGAATGGCCTCCCTTGTCGCTGTTAAAGGGAGCGAGCGATTAAAAAAAGCAAGCAACTGGCAAGAAAGGAGCAGGAACTGGTCTACCAGAACAGCTGCCCCTCAACTGTTGAATAGTAGAATGTTTAAATCAACAGTCATTATGTTTTTCCAGTAAGGGCTGGAAAGAATAATAATAATACATAATGGGCTTTTAGAATATATATGGACAATCAATTCATCACCTGCGATTATTTCTGCAGTGTGGTGCAGCTCCATGGTTTCAACCAACCTGGGTCCAAAACACACGCAAAATAATCCAGCTTGAGACTGCTTTACGGCCATGGTTCAATGCTGGAAATGCTGGGGCTGTAGTTTTGTAAGACATTTAGCCTTCTCTGTCAGAGAACTCTGGTGCCACATAAAAACTGCAATCCCAGTGTTCCCTAGCACTGAGCCAGGGCGGGTTAAGGCAGTCTGAAACTGGTTATTTCGCAGTGTGTTGTGGGCTCTGGTTTTTAAACCGGCTAGCCTTGCTAGCCGCACAAGCTCTTCTTTTGTGTGGTGTGACTGTTAGCAAATTGAGTAACAGTGGCAATAGCATCCTGTAATTGGCTTGCAAAGCCATAGCTAATACAGCACATTATTCTCACATAATGAACAGGAGACAGCCAGGGCATAAAGTGGAATAGCAGCACTATGAGAGTGCAGGGCTGTAATGTAAAGGGCTCTCATTTTCACCTCAGGGATAGGCAGATGGAACTGGCACCAAAAGGAACCCTCTGTTCCGGGTGTCCATGCAACTCTTGCTGTTCCTTAAATCCATCTTTTTGCTTGCCATAGGCACGTTCCCTTTCTGCCTCTGAGGCTGTCTTTAAGTGCCTGTAAAGCATACATTTTCTCAAGCGCTCAGCCAGGTTCCGACAATTGCTTCCATTGATACCACCCTCCAGATGAAAAGGAAACTGGCACGATGTCTTTTCTGGAAAGGTTTTGGTTCTCCCTTAGAATCAGGCACTCGAGTAGTACCAAATGGAAGGTCCCCTCCCCATTCCAAAAAGGCCTACATTGACTGTGTGGAAAGGTGTTGGAAGTGCAAGCAGTGCTGGTGTGCAAGTGGGCACAGGTCCTCCTTTTCCAGGATCTGCCCTCATTTCCAGCCTTCTGTCCAGGAGGAATTCCAAAATTGCCTCCATTTTGAGGCATGACAATGGCGCATGCATTTATATTTATTTGTTTTTAGGTTTTATTTGGAATGCCCTCCATTTTTTTTCAATGCCCTAATCTTGCAGTGCATTTTCTGCTTTGCAGTTAGGACATCTGATCACCGTGGCACCTAGGTGTCCTTGCTGTTGCAAGGTGACTGGACATCCTCCTTTTCCAGGACCTGCCCTACATTTCAGCCTCCTGTCCAGGAGGAATTCTAAAAGTCCTCCATTTTGAGCAGGACATACAAGCATAAATTTACATTTCCATAGTGTTTTTAGCTTTTTATTGTGCCATGTCCTGCATTTTTCTTAATGCCCTACATTTTGCGGTGCCTTGTTGTCCTCCTTGGCTGTTAGGACATTGAGTCACCTGTGCTGGTTACTTTTTGCGACAGTACTCCAAAATTCTATGGTGTCAACTCAAGGCCACAAAAATGGTGTAAGCTTTTCATAATCTCATAAGAGAGGCTCTGAAACTTACCAGGGTTGGGGAAAATGGGTTTTTTTTGTTATAGGCTGCTGGCGCTTGTGGAAATCATTCTCCCGGTGAGAGTACAGGGGTTGCAGTTACAAGGGGCAAGGATGGGACTGCTCCCTCCATAAGAATTCTCACCCCAAATGAAATTTTCCTTCAGCTGACGTATCTCTTGCAAAACTTACACTAGAGAGTATAAGCATCCAGAGAGAAACGGAGGATGGCAAAATACCAGGGGAATGCAAGCACAACAAGTGTAAGAATGGAAAGGGATCTTCTAACACCTTTTTAAGTAACTGTGAAAGAACTGAATGATAGATAATAGAGTTGGAAGAGACCCACAAGGGCACCATCCGTCCAACCCCCTGCATGATGGCCTTGAGGGCTTCTGCCGGCAGGTGAAGACCTGCCTGTTCAAACAGGCATTGAAGGAATTGCTATAAGGACAGGCTGGGATGTTGGACCAGTTTAAAAATTCTTTTTATGTACTTTTAAAAATGTGTTTTTTAATTGTTTTTTATGCTGTGAAGCCGGTCTGAGTCCTGGGAAAGAGCGGGGGATATAAATATAAATAAATTGCAGGAACTCTCAATCAAAGCATCCTCCTGATGTTCTGGTGGAATCTTTTTTCCTGGAGCTTACATCCATTGTTCCATGTCCTATTTTCTTGACCTGAGAAAACAAGTTTCAAACAGGGCTATCACCTCTTAAATGTCTCTTTTCCAGGCTAAACATACCCAGCTCCTAAGTCTTTCCTAAGGCATGGTTTCCAGACCCTTCACCATTTTAGTTGCCCTCCCTTGGATGCACTCTAGCTTGTCAACATCCTTTTTGAATTGTGGTGCCAGGACTGGACCACAGTATTCCAGGTGTGGCCTGACCAAGGCGAGATAGAGTGGCACTATTAATTCTTTGATCTACACCAGGGGTCAGCAACCCCGGCCCGTGGGCACGCATGCGGGCCCGGCAAGGCGGGGGGAACCAGCCTGAGCCCAGTCCTGCCGCCGTTGCCAAAGGACCCGCGCGGTGGCAATGGCGGCAAGGACTGGGCCCTTGCGCAGGCCTTGGCCTCTCACATGAGAGGTCAAGGCCCGCACCCTCACACGAGAGGCCAACGGTCTCTTGCACTAGCGCGCGGGGCTTTGGGGGGCCAATGGCTCCTTCCCCTCACGCGAGGATCCAAGGCCCGCACCCTGCACGAAAGGCCTTGTGGGGGCCACCGCTCCTTCCACTCGTGGAGAGGCCTTGGGGGGCCGCCAGCCTCCTCTCCTTCTTGGCCTCCACAGAAGCTGGAAGAGAGCCCCGGGGCCAGGAAAGAGGGGAGCCTCAGGCTGGCCGACCCTGGCCGGCTCTTTCCTGGCCTCGATGGGCTGGGCCCCATCAGGAGCCGGGAGGAAAAGCGCAGGGAGGCCTCCAGTGCTGGCGGCCCCCCCCCCCGCGGCTCTTTGCCGGCCCCTGATGGAGCCTGGGCCCCGTCAGGGGCCGGGAAAGAGGAGGAGGTCTCCAGCGCTGGCGACCCCCCTTCCAGCTCTTTCTGGCCCCTGACGAGACCTGGCCCCCTCGGGCCGGGACAGAGGAGGAGGGGCCTCCAGCGCTGGCAGCCCCCGCCGGCTCTTTCCAGGCCTGTTAGGCGCCCGCTGCGGTCCGCCAGAACCCTCCAGCAGGGCTCCAGGGGCCGCAGCGGGCCTATAGGAGGCCATGCAGCCCCGCCTCCCTCTGGAGACAGAGTTCTGGGGCTGCAAAGGCCGTGGAGGAGCCCAGGACAGCGCCATGCCAAAGCGCCCTTCCCTTCGGCCTCCCTCCCCTTCGGCCGAAAGCCCCTGAGCTAAGGAGCAGAGGGCGGGCACACGCCTCCTCCTCCCCCGCGGGCTTCGGCAGACCGAGGTGTCCTTCGGAGGACACTTCCAGGCCTGGCGAAAGCCCCGAGGAAAGAGCAGGGGCCCTGCGCCTGTTGCTCCTGCCCCTCACGGGCCCTTACTGGTCCCCAGCTGTTCTGCGAGGCAGCTGGGGGCAAGAGAAAGGCCGGGTAGCAGGCGCGTGCCTGTCACCCCTCTCCCAATCCCCCCCCCACTTCTAGCTGTCTCTCATACGCTGGAGTCGGGAAAGGAGAGAGCGAGAAAGCCCGTCCCCGGAAGTTGGAAGCTCCGCCCCCGGCAACGCGACCCCACCCCCAGAGGGTGGAGCACCCCCCTGGCTTTAGCCCCCCCCAGTGTCTGAGGGACAGCAACCTGGCCCCTGGCTCAAAAAGGTTGCCTACCCCTGATCTAGACACTATGTGTGGTACAGACTACCCCTTTGGGGCGGCTTGCACCCACCCCTTCCACCTGGGATTTGGCGCAGGGCAGCCTCACCAGCAGCCCTGCGGCCCAATCCGAAAGTTTTTCGGACCAAAGAGAAGCGTGCTCCGGGAAAAGAGGTTGTCCCTGGGCTTCCTGCCCCCCGATACCTGGAAGCCACCAGCCATGGGGGAGAAAAAGAGGCCATTTGGTCACTGTGGGAATGATTGCGTGTCGAAAAGGAGCTGTCTCAAGCAGCTCCTTCTTTGTGATGCCGCAACCAGGAAGTGGCACCCTTAAGACGCCACTTCCTGTGTGTGACGTATAGTCACTGTACGGCCGCCACCGGCATCACAGCAGCCCCTGTGTGGATGGGTGGCCACCATGAGGATGGCACGGTGACGTTGTAGGGTAGGAACCATGCGGTTGCCGTGCAGTTGCCGTGCAGTCTCTAACCCTAGAATTGGCACCGGTTTGCTGCATTTTGGCGGTCTGTACCATGCTTTAATGCAGCCTAAAATACCATTGGCCTTTTTAGCTGCCACTTCACATTGCGGGAGTAGGCTGAAGTCTATGGAAGTTCATGCGACCAACTTCTTTACTTCAATTAGTCTCAAAGGTGCTACAAGATCTCTACATATTGTGAAAGAAGTTGTAGCATAAGCTTTTGTAGACCAGGTCTAGTCTTCCGGCATGATGAACTGACCTCAGGATATCTATGACCCAGGACAGTGGTTCTTGAACAACAACAAAAAATTCCAAAGGAAGTTGGGAAAAGAAACTGCTGAATTGGAACATACCCAGATCCATCAACAGTGGGAGACAATGGCTTCCTGGAACACCACACATACACATGGTTAATACTCTGCTTTATAGGGATGATCTGGACCAGGTTATCGCGCTTCCTTTTTGGTTTCCACCTGCATACACCACATTTCAAAACTCCCTCCACCCTTCACACTCCTCCACCTACCCTGGCCTTAGGCAACATTTTCTCTCTTGCTTTTGCCTTTAAGGACCATCATTTAAACTTAACTTATCACTTCTCACCATAACACAAGTTTTGCCTTTCTATGCTATTCAAACAGTCAAATTATAAAGCTCCTGGATCAGTTCACTCATTGTCTGAGGAAGTGGACCAAGTCTATGAAAGCTTATAGTATAACTTTCAACCATTTAGTCTCAAAGGTGCTTCAAGATTCATTCCCCTACTGTATTCTTGACTAACAGGGCACATCTCAAAATTCTACAGTAAATTTAAGAGTGCTGAGTGTGAACAGTTTTCAGTAATGCAAGAAATTTGGGTAATGAAAGAAAATTCCATTGGGGCCGAAATTATTTGAGGGGCGGGGCAACGTCCTTCATCCCTTCATTGGCGCAGGCATGCCAGGCCTTAAAATGAAACTGGGAGATATGTCTCCCCATAACATCTTACTAAGAAGTGAATCATCATGCAGGCCTTTGACTACATCTCCAATTGGTTTTCCCCCCCTCCTGTTTGGTTTGTGACATCTTGCCTGATGAAGAAGTCCATGGAGCTTTGAAGCTTGCAACAAGTATATTGTGCATTTCAATTGCCAATAAAGGTAACGCTGACATTTTTTTGGTTTGTATTTGTTAAATGCCAACACCGCTACCTCTGTATGGGAGGGAGGGTGTGTTGCAGATATTAAATTACTTTTTTAAAATAAGCTCTGTCAGGTGATGTGATGGTTTTCAGGTTGTGCTTAACTGCTCCTAAACCTGCTGTGCACAACAACAAAACAATTGTTTTTTTGACTGGATTTTACATTCTTACCAGAAAATGAAGTCCAACTATTGATTTGATCAGTTTTTAAAGCCCAGTCCTTGATTAAAATGTTTTTTGCACTTGGGCTTGAAAAAGGCTGTCCTCCTCTAGAATAAAGAGGGGAAACCACAGCCTCTACCCCTAATCGATTCCTGCATAGCACTAGAGGAGAAAAGGGAGAAAACTGAAATGCTGGTGAAAATCCTAGGGCAAAAGTGGCCGGCAAGTTAGAAATACCATTCCCTGCTTTACAGTACTGTGTGGACAAATATAATTTGCCCCCTTTCATCATACTAGAACTTCAGAAACTCACAAATGTTAATGGCCTGACAATTATTTATGTATCATTAACTTATGAACTGTTGTATTAATCCCTATTTTAGGTGGCTTTCTAACAGGATGTTTTGGATTTCCCTGAGGTATTTGATATACGATGATGAGAATCAAAGCTGAATTAATACACTCTATTCTTACTTGACAGTGCAGTACTGTACTTGACTTTGCTGAGCTGAGTTATATGATAAAGATGCAGGCAGGGAGACCAGTATATTTGGCCCTACTTTGATCAAGTGTAGGGACTATACATTCTGGTTTTAGCTTTTCTGACTTTATCCCTCTGTGCTAGCTATTTTTTTGAATTCTATTTGGGACTGGTGGGGGGGGGGGAGACTGGGTCCCCTGCCTTCTTGTCCCGCACAGGCTTGACTTTCATCCTTATTACATCTCTCCTTTCTGATAGCAGTCATCTGATCTGAGAAAGGCATCATCCAGTTCCTCAGTCTGACTTGGGGGGGTCTATAGTAGGGACTCCAGTAACTTTTATTCAGATATTCTCCACCTGTCTCCAAGATTTAAACCTGGATCTTTTCACAGGTGTAAACATCCCGTGATATATAAGCTAATTCTATTTCCTTTCTGTTTGACCTATTTCTCTTTAAAAGGTTTACCCTCTATTACTGTATTCCAAAATCTGAGACCATTTCACCAGGTTTCATTATGCCTATGTATTGTATTTGCTTTGCTGTGTTAGGAGATTAACTTCATCTTGCCTCATAGGAACACAAAATCGCATGGCCACAGAAAGTTGGTGCCATAGGTGAGGTTTTATATTTTACATTAAATAAAATTAAGAATGGAATGGAATTTTGGGTGAAAGTGAAACTGTGGTCTAGCTCACGTGATCCCCAAACTGTGTGTCTTTAAGAGATTTTGGCCTTCAGTTCCCAGAAGCCTCCGACATGTTGGCCAATAGTCTGGATTATGAAGCTGAGGTCCAAATCATAAGAGCACAGTTTGGGATCACGTTAAGTAACTATTTTTGCATTATTGGGGGGGGGAACAGATTTATCAAGATCTTACAGCAATCTGAAGGCCTGACTTTGTTGGACATAGTACCACAATTAGCATCAAGGCATTGTCAGACTGGCAAAACACAATTTTAAGGGGGGGGAGTGGGACAGTTGATAGAGAATGACTAGATATGGATTTTATGACTCTTCCTGGAAATATCTTGGTGTTCCTTCCACCAATTTTCACACTTCCTCCTCAGAGTGTAATCCAACTTTGATGATGATACATTCAGCGATTAATAGAGGGACAAAATTAGCCTTGCCTGACCCCCTTGCCAAAACTAAACTGTTCCATTCTCCACCGTTGTTTTCATGATGGTATCTTCTTGTTTTGAGTACAGGTTATGATCAGGAAAATAAATGTGGCACACAATTTCTTTAAGAGTGATCCAGAGTTTTTTAATTATCTACATTTAAATTTGGATAATCTATAAAGCACGGGCTGATTTTCTTCTGAATTCTTTGATGCATTACATTATCCAACGTACTTATTTATATTTTTTAATTTAGGTTGACATATGACCCTAATGCCTTTCTTTCCTGAAGCAGCTTGAACATCTGGCATCTCTTGCTCCATAATGGTGAAAGTCCTTGTTGAAGAATTTTGAGCATCATTTGCTTGTGTGGGAGATTAAGGCAATGATCTATAGTTACTGCAATCCCTTGTTTCTCATTTCTTGATATTAACAGTTTATATATAGTCTGTTCCACAATCGGCTCCTGGTCTTGTTTTTGCAAGAGAATGGAACCCTCTCCATCTTCGTGTTTCCAATTATGTATTGTTTTTGATTCTACATTACCATCAAGTGATGTTCATCTATATACAGTTGCCTCTTGGGCCCTTGAAGAATATATTTGTGATAACAAACTGTTGGCTTTGCAAAATTCAGTCATTCCTTGTTTCATTTCTTGATCCTAGGCCAATTTTCCAAGAGTGTTGGATTTACTCTTCTACATTTGTATTGCAGTTACTATGTTTAACAAGAGATCCTGTTTTGGATTGTAAGTCAATTTAGTCTCAGACGGCAGCAAAGAATCTTTCAATGTCACGGTGTGTACCTTCAAGTCACTGTTAACCTGTGGTGAACCCATGAATTTCATAGGGTTTTTGGCAAGGAATACTCAGAAGTGATGTTGCCAGCTCCTCCCCTATAAATAAACCTACATTATTTGGGTATTTAATTGGCAGTTTCACATCTGACTAACCAGGGATGACCCTGCTTAGCTCCCAAGATCAGACAGGATCTGGTGCCTTTATGGAATTTAGGCCCTTAGCTAATATTAGCAAAAACTAAAATAGCTTTCCTCACACTAGCTTAAATTGTTACGAGAGACAAGCGGGGAAATCAAACAAGGGATTTTATTCACATTGGGGCTAATTTCAGTATTAAAGAGAGATTAAAGCAAAGTTTAAACCATCCTGCAAATAAGGGAAATGACTTTGCAATTTCGCAAATGGGATCACATACATTTTTTGCATTCCGCACATAATATCGTGGAAAAATGGGGATGGGGGGGAAGTTGCATTTCATATTCAGCGTGTTTACAGCAGAGTAAAGTTAGAAATAAAGGAGAACTGGACATACTGCACAGTCCACAAAGGAGGAGGAGTCATCCGTCGCCGAAAATCATGAAGCCCCACAGATTCTACCTCCTTTGTGATGGCTAGGAGGTAGCTTTTGTATGACGAATAAACTTTTACATACACTGCCCTGAGGTTCAGTACCTCATGGGGCTTTGGGGAAGGAGCGGCACCTAGAGATCATTATGGGGTCTTCTCCCACCTAACAAGGCAGTCTATGCCAGGACTGTGGAGTAGGTTGGAGACATATTAAAGGTGCCTTTATCTAGCTCCCTATTACACTTATCTGTGTGTGTGTGTGTGTGGTGTATGGAAAGATACTACAGTGTGCCCGCATCATACATGGGGTGTGCTAACATGGCTCCAGCATACACTGGAAGCCACACCGGAAAGGCTTCTCCTGTGCCCCAGAAGAAGAAACACTGGGGGCACACCGTGTGCATGCCACAGGAACAAGCCCCATTGTTTCTAATGGGGCTAGAGTTTACTTTGTATTTCCCTTACGCAGGGGCGGGGGTCCGAACAGATTCCCCGCATAAGGGAAGGGCCAATGTACATGTTAATGTGCTGTTCCAGTTAAATATATGTTTCAGAAACCAAAAATGTTCCCACACATTCTGCCAGCCAGCATCATCCCACCCGATGCTATCTCCCTGAGGATAGACAATGCTGTAATCTCTTTCCAAAAGCAAAATTAACCACATAACAAAAACCGGACACCTAGGCACCACTGGCAGACAATCCCACCCATAGACCAGTGGGGAATCAGAAAAGAAAAACAAGAAAAACGAGGGTTATCATGATGATAACATGAATTTGGCTATCGTACCATCACAAATTTTGTTAAATATACTGAATTCAAAAAATGCATTTTCGCTAAAGTCCAAGGTTAAAAAGATGGACTAATCCTACTTTTGTCTGGTTTAAACTGCAAGTCTTTGTGCAATATTGTCTGAAATTGTGCCGCATAATACGCATTTTTTTTGGGATATTTTTGGGATAACTTCTCTATCTCCTTTGATTAAAACTCCTAGGTTTATGTGTGAAAAAAACTTGTTAGCTGGATTCTGGTAAATGATGATGATGTGTAAAATTCCTTGGTAATACATCCCTAGCATATTATTTTGTTATCAAATTCCAAGGGGTGGATCTCGGGTTTTAATAAATGCACTCTCACACACAAGTCTATACACTATACTTTGGAATATGCAGTTGGGTTCAGGTTCTGAGAAAGTCTTTCATTGCCAGTTAGGCATACCCAAAAGGTGTGTTTTTCCTTTATATCCATCATTGTGCTAAATTTATATCACTTGTTTCTCAGCCATTCAGCAAATGGAAGTTGTTCCTACGATCCTTACATGGTATTTTCTATGTCTCCTGCTTTTTCTTTTCTGTGCCTGACAAAGGCTTTTCCCATTCCTATTAATTGCCAGTTTTTGTCTAAGGAAATTCTTCAATCTTCTCCAAGGAAAGCTTCTACTTATAAAGAGTCTTCAGTCCAATTGACATATTCAATGTTAGGTTGATGTTCTGTCTTTCTTTGCAATTTGTTACTCAAGTTTTCTTTTTATTACAGTGTGTTTGCGGGGTTTTAGGGTTTCCAGATCCACATATTCTTTTCCAGACATTCAAGATTAGATGTGAATTGGACTGGAAAATATATTATTAATAGTATGTCAAGAGGTCTAGTTCCCACATGAAGAGCCACTATTTAAGCTGCTTAAGTATTATATGGTAGTTTTTTGTGGGTTTTTCGGGCTATGTGGCCATGTTCTAGCAGAGTTTCTTCCTGAAGTTTCACCAGCACGCGTGGCTGGCATCTTCAGAGAATGTTTGCCTGGAAAGGACTTGGCTTATATTATTGTGTGACCTGAAAGGACAGGAGTGATTTGCATGTATTTTTTTGCATTATTAATACAGCCACCAAAAGGGATGGTATTTTTACCATACATCAAAGGAGTCACAGACAGAATATGCAAAGTGGTGAGGAAGCACAACCTGCAAATGGTTTACAAAAACAACAAAGAAAATCCTGCAAATGCTTCGCTCAGCCAAGGACCAGAGAGACCTCTCACAGCCGCAGGAGTTTACCGCATATCATGCAGCTGCGGACAAGTCTACATAGGGACCACCAACGCAGGTGCAAACCAGAAATAAGGAACATGAGAGGCACTGCAGACTGGGCCAGCCAGAAAAATCAGCAGTAGACAGGACATGCCAACAAACCATCCTGGGCATAATATAAATACTGTTTGAAAACACTGTAATTCTGAATCATGCCAACCACTACCATCAGGATGCGCAGGGATAGCCATTGAAATCCACAACACACTGGACAATGTGTAACCAGAATGAAGAGAAACCCTTAAAGTAAACAAGGGTGCTACAGTCCTGAAATATAGAAGATAGCAAGATAAAGACTCAACAAATGCAAATGAGAAATCTCTTAGCAGACAGTGAGTGAGCACTAATCAAGCAGATATTAATCCTCTTTTGCATTAGCCTCCCACCCTGAGGCCTGCCTATAGCAACAGAACAATACACATGCAAATCACTCCTGCATTCCCAGGCTGCACACAGTCAGAATATAGAACACACTTTTTTAGGCAAAACATTCTCTGAAGATGCCAGCCACAGATGCTGGCAAATGTCAGAGAAAGAAACTCTGCTAGAAATGGCCATATAGCCCAAAAAAAACACAAAAAAACCATGGATGCTGGCCATTGAAAGCCTTCGAACTTCATAATGATATGGCAGTTTGACATTACAGTGTGCCGTGCCATACGCGGGCGACCAAACGTGGCCTTGAGCATATGCACTCAAGCCGCGGGCGCACGTGGGCGGGGGAAAGGGGCGACGCGTCCACATTCAATTGAATGGGCGGTGCCCCCGTTGCCCCTCGCACGCTGCCCGACGCCGCAAGCGCCCCATTGTTTCCAATTGGGCTGAAGCATAGCGGAATTCGCCTTACGCGGAGGGATCCGGAACGGATCCCCGCGTAAGGCGAAGTTACGGACTGTATATGTAAACAATTCACCGTCTATTACTGTTTTTGTGTGCCTTCAAGTGTTTCCAATTTATGGTGACCCTAAAGTAATCATCATGAGGTTTTCTTAGCAAGATCTCTTCAGAGGAGGTTTGCTTTTGCCTTCTTCTGAGGCTGAGAACATGTGTGACTTGCCTAAAGTCACCAGTAGGTTTCATGGCTGAACGGGGGAATTGAACCCGCCTCCAGAGTGTAGTCCAACACGGAGGAAACCACTACACCATGATGGACCCTGAGTTGTGCTCAACACTCAAATCCACCCTCTCGTGTCTTCTAGTATCAACAGTTGTGTGTCAGTCATGTGTCATATTTCAACACTGCTCTCCCTCCCAAGCTGGCTCATTAATTGTTGTTAATGTTTTTGAGTGGATTCATCTTACAGCAACTTAAGGATGATGAACACCTCCACAAGACGCCCTGTCCTCATTGCTTTGCTTAGGTACCTACAAACGTCATTACCTGTGACCTGTTATAGAGTCCATTCTTACTGGACTACCGTCTTCCTCACTTTATACTATCCCTCTACCTTTCCTAGCATTGCTGTTTTCCGGTAATGTAGAGGAGATCTTGTAGCACCTTTGAGACTCACTGAAAGGAAGAAGTTATCAGCAGAGCTTTCAGACTTAAGCTACTTCTTCAGATGTGTATTATTGTTAGTAGTAACAGTAGTGTTGAAAGCTCTATCCATGTGTTGTCTGTAGATCAGTTACTTTTGTAGCGAGATCTTGTAGCCCCCCTTTGGGACTCACTGCAAGAAAGAGGTTGGCAGCATGAGTTTCCTTAGAGGATTATCACACCGCCCTTGCCATGGGCAAAATGTTCCTGAATTTCTGAAGTTCCCATTATTTGAAAAATGGCTTCTAAATGGGCTTTGTCAATTGGGAGAGAAGCCGGTGCCTCAGTGATGTTTTAGAAGTGTGATGGTAATCACCCCTTGCGCTTCGAAACTTTTGCCCATGGGAAGGGGCCTGTGGATAAAGCCCCAGACTTAGTCTACTTCCTCAGATGCCTTTTCCGTGAGCAGTGCCTCCTCATGATGTGACCAAAAGTACGACAGGCCTCAGTTTAGTCATCTCGGCTTCCCGGGAGCTTCCTGGCTTGCTCTGGCCATTGATATATACCAAATGTGCTATGACAAAGTGTTTTTATGGGCCATGAAGAGTCCCCGTTTCTGGGGAGGGAAAAAGCGTAAGGATACAAACAAACAAACAAAACTGCTGGTGTGTAATGCAAGAGAAGAAATGTGAATGTATGTAAACAATTTGCTAGCATTGGGGCAGAACAAGGAGCTAAATCCTGCAGGGTGT
>NC_056523.1:139596029-139625498 GCF_019175285.1 Sceloporus undulatus | reverse complement strand
AAGATTCTGGGTTTCTCTTGGGGTTGGGGAGTGAGATCTCCCTATCCACTTTCTCTTCACTATGCATCATTTTGTAAGTGTCTACCATGCCCCACCCCCATTGCCTTCATTTGGCACTAAATAGTCCCACATCCTTGAACATCTCACAGATGAAAACTGGAACACTTGTGGCCAAGCAATATCAGATGGCAAGATCAGATGCAGTCAAGATAGCAAAATATATTGATGAGAAAAGGCAGACAAGCCAGTAAAGGCTGCAGCAGTTTGATTTTGACTAAGCCTAATGGGAAGGATAAGATTATACCCCTTTCTCTTCCCACTATTGAGTTAAATGAGTGCAAACTGCTTTCGAACTTTGAACTCAGTTTACAGCAATTGAACTATGCTGAGGATAAAACAGGGAGGTGGGAGGAGGAGTGAGAAAGTAGGACATTTTAAAAGAAGTTGGAAAAATGGGACAGTAGAGGATGATTTGGGATTGTTCTTGCCAGACTGGGACTGTTGGAGGGTATGTAGTCTAGAGTATACATTTTGATTTTCAAATGAGTCTTTTCCACTTTCTGTCCCATATATGTCCCTAAGTAAGCTTGAGACAGATAGGCTCAGCCATCACATGGAAAGGCATTCTGAGGCTGAAACTAAACCTAATATGTCCCACAGTTCAACAGAATAAAAAGAATGAAGGGAGCAGGGGTGGGGTGGGGATGTAGCGGCACCTTTAAGACTAACTTGTTTTTATTTTTGCATGTACTTTTGTGGGTATAAACCCACTTTTTGGTATGCTTACAGGTATAAAGCATATTTATATGTTGTGAGAGTGGGATAGAATATGCATTCAGCCCTCTGTATCTATGGATTCTTTATCCACAGATTCAACAACAACAAAAAACCAAACAGCTTCATTTATATACCGTTTCATACTGAACCAATAGTGTGTAAGTGGTTTACAACTATAAGCTAACCATCCACAGCTTGCAAATATTTTTTTAAAAAAAATCCAAAAAGTAAACCTTGACTTTGCCATGTTATACAAGAAGTGTTATTTTATTATGCCATTGTATTTAATGGGACTTGAGCATCCACAGATTTTGGTATGTCATGGTGCTTCCTGGATCCAAACCCCAGAGGATACCAAGGGCCCACTTTAATAGGATTCAGAAAGATACAAATCATGTCCCTTGCCCAAAATTTTCAAAGGGCTGGGTGAGCTGGTACAGATCTGTCAGATCTTTACAGCGATCAGTTAGTGCTGATGTGTGAAAGCTACAACAAAAGTCAGCTCCTTGAGCGAAAATTTGTTACAGTAGAAGGACTCTTGTATAGTAATATATATAATGTGACATGAAGCCATTGTCTTTGTTCATACCTCTGTTAAAAGGTAAAGGTAGTCCCTTGACATGAATCTCTAGTCATAACTAACTGTAGGGGACAGTGCTCATCTTCTTTACTAAGCCAAAGAGCCAGCGTTATCTGAAGACAACTCTGGTGGTCATGCGGCCAGCATGACTGCACCGAACACTGTTACCTTCCCACCAAAGTGGTACCTATCTATCTACTTGCATTTGCATGCTTTTGAACTGCTGGGTTGTTGGAAGAAGCTGGGACTAGTGACAGCAGTCACCACATCACGTGGTATTCGGGCCTCGAATTGCCAACCTTCCGATCTTACAATTGTCAGATTTGGTGTCTTAACCACTAAGCTACTGCATCCCTCTCATATCTCTGTTAATGGCTTGGAATTCATAAATATAATTAAATTCAGCTGTTTCACTTTCTAGTCTTCCTTTGTAATTGCCTTGTTTAAGGATTGCAAATTTTAAATCCTATACAGTATGTCCAAGGACTAATTTCCACTTACAATATAGTCCGATTCCTGATTCGGCTCTGTTCTGCGTTGGTAATCGACTTCAAAAGATCCCCCATTCCCATAGTGCTTTGAAAATATATCAGGCATTTCTCTTCAAACAATGTAAGGAGCAAAACCATTATTTTAGAAGGGATTGCTGTCTGTTTTTTACCTGGTTGAAATTCTGCTCTGCGCATTTAACAACAGGTTCAATAGCTCTAACTTTCGCAATTGCTGCATCTCCACTCTGGGAAGTTACATTTACTGGATTTCTCCCCATCACCACCACCAGCATCACTACCAGGGAAGGTGTTTACAGTTTGCATCTAGAATTTGCTTTCTTCTGATCAGAATGGGTTTCTCTGATCCTGTCCAATGACTCACACCCATTTTATTTTATTTTATTTTATTGATATCTCAATTGTGTTCCAGATGGCTTGCCATGTAAGTAAACAGACTACTGTACAGTCAATGATATAGTGCACAAATTCTTAAAAGTCATAAATAAAAAACCCTAGTAAAATATTGTGTTATTAAAATATCAATCACTTTCTCATCTTAGTGCCCCAGGCATTTCAGCATTAATTTATAACCCTGACACTTACTGACGTTCAACATTCCAGAAGTCAAATTAGGAGGATAATATGGCAAAGCAACTGGGTATTTTGGAAACAATATATACATAACCCTGAGGAGAGCATCCTCCTTCATATGCATTCTTTCTTTCTGTTTAAGTGCTGCTATATCCATGCTAAGGATGAAGTGCTTATGTGGAGAGAAATAAATAAATAAATAAATAAAGCCCTGTACAATTTCTACCACTTAGCACAGGGGTAGGCAATCTTTTTGAGCTGGGGGCCGGGTTGGTGTCCCTCAGACAACTGGGGGGCTGAACCCAAAAAATAAATAATTAAATAATTTTTAAAAAATATTAAATATATAAATAAACCAGGACAAATGTAGGACAAAATTTTCAAATGGAAGACACTTTTTAAAACAAATGGAGGACACGAGAAAAAATTTGCTGATTTTTAAAAAATGTTAATATAAATATGTGTTTCTGAGGCTTCTATAGACAATTGCTCCCCAAAGGCCCCAGCGGCAATCGGCGGCAGGACCGGGCTGGGGCCGGTCCCAAGGCCTCGCCGGGCTGCATCTGGCCCGCGGGCCGCAGGTTGCCTACCCCTGACTTAGCACTTAGTAGACACAAAAATGAATGGGCCTACACACATCCACACATATATTTAGAGACATACTTGTGCTGAGTAAGAAAAGTTATAAGGACAGAAACTCTCTGCTCTTGTCTTCTGCTCTTCCATCACCCACATAACCTCACAGGAATGCCTTCTTAATGCTATCAATGCCTAGATATCACTTGCCAGGTACTGATAAATTTCATCATAATGTGAACCACTATGTTCTAAGGAAAATTATGTAAAGTGTGCATTAGGCAGAGCTCAATTTTGTGTTTTGTTTTGTTGGAAATGTTGTGGAAAACCCTGAGATGAACACTGTTTTGGGTGGTCATATGCACTGGGACTGGCCAATCCTGGAAAGAGGACAGAGATCCTCACAATTTACACAGTACATTTCCTGAGTTCTATAGCCATTTCAAAACCATTTTTTGTCCATTGTAATTGACCCTGTGTTGCAGATGGGAGACAGAAATTGAAAAGCTTTTAAGTGAGTTAATGATTGAAAGAGAGTGAGCTGGGAAATCCTAAATTCAGCTCAGCTATTAACTCCCTTGAACCCTGGATCCACACTCCCAAATCTGCCAAGTTGGAATACATATTCCTCTTTTATATTTATTTATTTTTAAAAAGAGATTAAACCCAGGGTGGGGTGGTTCACAAAGAAAGTAGTGATTGTAAAACCTTCCTGTTCTCTTTCCCTCTGGAAAATCCCAGTCCTAGCCAAAAGAAAGATCAGTGTGCCAATGTTAATCTGATTATTAATAAGGCTCACATTAAACCAATACCATCTTGCACTTTCTAGTTTGCATTGGTCTTCAAAGAGTCAGATCCACTTCTGGTCCTGAAATATATATGTGTGTGTGTATGTGTGTGTGTGTGTGTGTGTTTCGGTGGCTGCTTTTAACAAGGGCATCAGAACAGCACTGGGCAGAAAGTCACCATCTTTCCATTTGCAGGAAGCATTGTGTTCTTTCCTGAGGCTCAATCAGAACAAAGATGCTTGTTATGGCTTCTGTGCATGCAATACTGCATTGGGGCACACCATTCTTTGGCATTTAGGGCATCAGGTGATGCTGGCTCAGGGATCAATGGCTGCATGTGTTTAAATAGAAAACCATGATAGTTTCATCACAGTAGTCCATTTACTGGGAAGCTTCTGATTAGCCTACAGGAATACCCTGTAGACATCATGAAATGCCAGTCTTAAACAAATTGCACTGGCTGCCAAGTGTATTGAGTTTGCATTGAAGATGCTTCTGATGACATTTAAAGCCCTAAATGGCATGAGTCCTTGATGCTCACCTCTCCTGAGGCCTACTGGAAGTGGATGCTTCTCATTTTATTGATCAGCATACTGTGAGGAGGTGGGAGAGGACCTTATCAGTTGTGGCACCCTAATTGTGGAACGTGAGAGCCAGCATAGTGTAGTGGTTTGAGCAATGAGCTCTAGAGACTAGAGTTCAAATCTCCACTTGGCCATGGAAAATCACTGGCTGATCTTGGCCAACTTGCGCACTCTCTTTGGAGTATATCACACGGAGCTTTTGGGAGATTTTGCAGTTCAGATCCGGGGTGACTGCGAGTCCAACGATGCAGATTCACGTCATAATGTGAATGTGTTATCAGACGAGATTCCTTTCTTCCGTGGCACTTCCGCAGTGATTCCAAAGTGACCCCTCATTTTGGTGATATTGGGGAAAAAGTGAATTCACAGAATTCGCTTTCAAGCTCACTTCGATTTCACTTCGAATTGGTCTGGTGTGGAAGATCACTCCAATGTCGCCTGGCTGCTTCTTCAGTCCAATCCTGGCCCCAGTGACCCCCCTGCGACCTATCCCATCATCCCCTGCCTGCTCCTTCATCCTGATGATGGATGACAGCTAAGGAGGGGGTGGGGAAGGAGGACAACGTCCAGAGCCCCATTGAGCATGTGCAAGGGTGCCGATTTGAATCGTTGAACCCTCCAGTGTGGTAATGCAACTCACCACGCTTTGCTTGAATCCACATCACATGGCTTGTCTGGAATCAAACTGACTCCGCTTCCCCCTCAATTCGGAAGGGTAACGGAAAGGCAACCAGATGTGGTAAAACATCATGTTTTAACGTGAATTCGCATTGCTAGACAGGAGTGACCCCAGATCTGGTGTGAAAAAACATCACATTTCACATTGCTAGAACAGGAGTGACTGTGGATCTGAGCTGCAAACCCCCCCCCACACACACACACATGTTTTAAGGCTCTTCCTCTCAGTGGGAGGCAAAGACAAACTCCCCTCTGAACAAATCATGTCAAGAAAACCCTGTGATGGCTTCAATGTAGGGCCACAATAAGTTGGAAAAAATTGAAAGCACACAATAACAATAAAAGAGCTGGCGAATGTCCTCCCCTTGGAGGTCCAGTTAGTGCAAATGCTGATTTCATTTAAGCAACAAGTAAAACATCACTGGCCCTAACTGATTCACTCCAGAAAGTTTATGTACATGGTTTAAAATTGTTCTAACTTTTTTAAAACTCATTAACTGGTTAATTTTTAAAAATAATATTCTTTTAAGTTGTTTTTATCTGGTTATATATTTATTTTACTCATATGCTGCTTTGAGATCTTGTGCCATCAGTTAGGATGTAAATGTTTTAAACAATAAACAGAAATAAGTTGTTTTACCCCTTGCTGGGAGAAAGTAAAGGGTTTCTCTCCACCATCTCCTGCAGTGTGGAGAGATGATCGGTAAGAGGACCTCTAGGAGAGAACCCAATTTAGATCTTCTGCCTTTGCTGGTAGTAGTGACCTGTATGGTTTGTAGGAGAATCCCAAGGAGACAGGCAAAGGTGGGGGGGGGGGGGTTTTTTTTGCATCTTGGCTCTGAGATCCTAGTACAGATTTCTCTTCCCTCATTGCTACAGCAACAAGGAAATAGCAATGTGTGTGAAACTGGGAGGAAATCCACCAGGAGAATGGGATAAGAGTTCCTGCTGGCAAGAAGGTTATGTTAAGAGTTTGGTTAGAGTACAGCCTCTTCTTTTGGGTTTCTTAGCAGTTTTCTCAGCTGCCTTGAACCACTGCCCACTGGGTCAACCCAAGCTCTTTTCACTGCTTGACACAAAAGGTGAGGTGGTGCCCTTCTTCCAGTCCCACAACAGACTAGCACAGGGTAGGCAACCTGCGGCCCGCGGGCCGGATGCGGCCCGGCGGGCCTGGGACCGGTCCCAGCCCGGTCCTGCCACCGATTGCCGCCGGGGCCTTGGCCTCTCGCGCGCAGGGCCAATTGTCTATAGAGCCTCAGAAACAGCATTTATATTAACATTTTTTAAAAATCAGCAAATTTCACGTGTCCTCCATTTTTAATAAAAAAGTGTCCACCATTTGAAAATTTTGTCCTACATTTGTCCTGGTTTATTTATTTATTTAATTTTTTTAAAATTTATTTAATTATTTATTTTTTGGCTTCGGCCCCCAGTGTCTGAGGGACAGCAACCCGGCCCCAGCTCAAAAGGTTGCCTACCCCTGGACTAGCAGGTGAATCTCTCTTCAGTGCTGCTGAATGGCAGTGTCCCTCCACCTGAAGCCAACAGCCATATTTCTCCCTGCATGGGACTCAAGGTGACTTACAAAGGTTAAAAACAAAATTAGTAAAAAACGGATATTGAAAAAGCTAATAACAGTCCATCATCCCATTAATTTATTGTCCCAACTATAGATCAAAAAGGGGGAAACTGTCATGTGTGGGCTTGAGATTGTTTTTATAATATAATTTAGACTGGATGTTTCCATTTAGGACAGACTGGTCACTAGCTTAAGGGCTTTGCCTCTTCTTAAAGCGTCTGCATGGCTCATTGGTTTAACTACCTGTTTGCTTTACTAATATTTTCCTCTCCCAAGAGATACTGTACCTTTGACATGGTTGGTTTGTTTGTGTCTGCTCTCCATTTGTGGCACGTATCACACAGTAAGCATCAGTGGGATGTAGAGGATAGAGCATGCCTGGAGGTGAACCAGAGCAGAGGTAGAGAGCCTTTGGCCCAGTGTTTGTTGCTGAACTGCATCTCCCATGATGTCCCACTATTCAAGTCATGAGAGCGAAGTCCAGCAATGTCTTCAGGGCTAAAGCTTCTCTATCCTTGAATAACAGAAATTTCATATAAAAACTTCTTCACACGACGTGAGGTTAGGATGGGCTCATTGCAATTTTGTATCCTAGTTTCACCTAAGGATTATTATTATTGTCAATATGAAACAGACAAAGTTCCACATTGGCTGTCCTGAGCTTCTGGCGCAGTACATCCAAGAGTAGACAATTGCATGAGTCTGGATTGCAGAAAAGCTTTAAAAATAATAACACTTTGAAAATGGAAGTAGATGCCTGATTTTGAAAAAGAGATTGTGTAAAAGAAATGTTAAATGTGTAATGTTAAATGTTAATTAGGATAGGATCCCTACATCCTTTCACTCTAAATGGTGAACTGCTGCTCCTGGAGGCTTCTGGGAGAATGAAATGTTCATGTGGTGAATGGGCTGGTCAATGAAATCAAAAGAAAAGCCAGCTCCTCAAGCAGGATGGTCTAAATTATTGTGTAAAGTGATTGATGGGCAATCTAAACTGGGACAATTTGTGGAAGCTCTTCTTGATTTGGGCAGTGGTTAGAGGATACAGCTAGGACTGGGCAATCCAAGTAAAGTGTCTACTTCAGCCATGTAGTGAAGCATTGATCCAGTCCCTTTTCCTCATCTGAACCTACATTGCATGGTTGTACTGAGGGTAAAATCCAAGAGACAAGAAGGCCTATTCTACACCCTGAACTCCTTGGAGATTTTTTTCCCTTTTTTTAAAATCAATTCCCTTCTGGTCTCAATTACTCTATGACTTTGGAGCATGCTTTGTATTCTAGGCCTGCTTATCTTTTTCTAGCTTCCTGTGATTTTTTTTTTTTTCTTTTTCTATCCATAAAACAGATTATTGTACCTGAATTTTGATGCCAGCACTGCCACGAAGAGCTCTTCCTCTTAAGGAGACCCACTCTGCTGAACATGGGGATCTTGCTGGAGAACTACTCGAAACCCAGCAAGGGTTCAACACTGGCCACAGCTCTTGTGCACCCGCAGCCTGTGCGAGGGCTGCCATTACGGGAGGCAGAGATCTCAAACACATGGCTGTGTTAGGAGTCACCTACAGCTACAGCATCGGACAGAGAAGTCTTGTATGTTGTACTTGATTGGCAGGAACAGCAATTCATGGTGCTTGGAATGGGACTCAGTGAAGTTCTCTGTCTGGCATAACAATATCCAGACAGTGGTGCAAGGCAACTACTACAAAGCCATGGGTTCTTGCTAGACTACTGGCTGGCTCATTGACGTTCTATGGCATCACCAATACTATGATCTCATCTATCGTTTCCTAAGCACATTCACTGAGCCATTATACCCAGCTGCCATGGTAAGCAGTGGGGCATCTGTTACTCTGAAACACACCCAGGTAGAGCCAAACCACACAAAAGAAAAAAACCAAAAAAACAAACAAATTGAAATTTCCCAGATTCTTCCTTAAAGGCCAATTGTGGCTGTGTAAATAAATTAACTTTTATCTCAGATTACTGAGGCATTTTTAAGTCACATGGATACAAGCAGAAAACAAACTGTATTCCTAAATATTTCTTTTTGTACTTACTTTTGCTATGGGAAATCTTGGCTTGTCCACAGGATCACATGGCGTGAGGAGAGAAGCCTTGCTGGTTCATTTCTCGGCTTCCCTTCTCATTGGGTTTTCAGTTTGCCCTCACCAGATCATCTCTCATTCTTCTTATGTTTAAAACTGCATTGTGTGCAGCCACATCTGCTACATTGCCCGTTCTTATATCGCATTCTCTTTGTGAAGACACTCAGTGCCCCTTTTGGAACAAGACAGGTGCTGCACCTCATGCTTGCCTGCAAACCTTTTGTCTCCTTCTTTCCAGTGATGGAGAATCTGCTTCCAGTTGCATGGAGATCTGTTTGGACTGGAAGCCTAGTGGCTTTAGCCAGTATAGCCAACAGATGGAGATAGGGGGAACAACCACCAACAACTCATAAGGGCTGCAAATTCCCTGTCCCTGCCTACTAAAAACACACCCTCATCACCATCTCTGTAGATAAATCTGGCATTAGATGCACACTATGAGAATCATTTAACCTTCATGTTTCTATAGGAAAGTCTGCATAAAACCAGTTATTCTGTTAAAATATACCTGACTTCCTCCATGCCTAAGAAAGGCATTGGCTGGTGCCATTAAGTGTAAATTATCATAAGTCACTTTTTGATTCGTTGTGGAAGTCAGAATTCTGTATTGCCTCTGTGCAATGACCAGAATCAAATCTCAACACATATAGCTATAGGAGCATCCCTCAAGCCATTTGTGACTTTGGAAAAGCAAGCAGCAGAATGAGAAGAAGCCACCTGGCTGCGCCCTGTGGCCCGGCACAAAATGATGAGTCTGAACAGTGATTTCATTGCCCTGTGTTTGGTTATAGGGACATAACATTCTCCTATTTCCTAAATACGACCAATGGCACTAAATATCAACAAAAGTAGGGCCCTGCAGCTAAAAGTGTGTGTGATGTAGTGGGAGATGTAGTTCTGCAAAGAGAATTTTATGCTGTGGTTCCATTGTCCTCTGCTGCTTCTATGTGATTTTCTCATACTGTAACTGAGAGCTGATCCCAACCGTCTTTCTCTAGTAAAGCCAAAAACCTATGGATTTTCTGAGTAGATTATGTGTGATTTGAACCCGTCTTATGATTGTTCCAGAAGACTTCCATTTCTTTGAATTGTTTCATTCTCTACATTTGCATTTTTCAGGATTTAGAGTCACAGTTTGGGTCACAAGTCCACACATTAATTTCATCATATCAAAAATCACCAGGGAAAGTTGTATCATGTCCACCACATCAGAGTTATACCAATAATCAAGCTTCCTTTCCCGTTTCTCGTTCCACCCTATCCACCATAAACCAAAAATAGAATTAATAATTTATGTTTACCCATACTGTTCTACCCATGTGTCTTCTTTGCATGACCTACAATATATTATTTACAGCAAGACCAATCTGAAAGGGTAATTTACAGCTTTGAAAAGCCTGTCTGTGCCATTTCAGGATATTTAGCAAAGAGCACAGACCTTTCAAACTAGCCACAGGGTTTTCTGCACACACACACAACCGGGCCTTGGTTAGCTAGATGATTAGGTCACAAGTCCTTACAGCATCCTGGCAGCCTCTTTCAAGTTAAGATTTAAGATACGGTGATTGCTAATTATCCCTCGTTGGCAGCACTTACCAGCAATTTGCGGATGACAGCCTGGCTGCATCCCAGAGTCTTTGGGCCATATCCAAGGCAACCAGCAGTCATCAACACTGTCAAGTGCCTGAAGTTCACAACCTCATTATCAAGGGCATAGTCACCTGGCATTCAAAAGACATTGTTTGCTTCAGTGTGTGGTCCCTAATATACACATGCTGTCTCTGGCCGTTTTCCAAGGTGGCCACAGAGAAAGGGGAGTGTGCTGTGCTTGTGTTGCTGCTGCTGCTGCTGTTAATATTGCTTATGTGTATTTTTTCATGTACTCCAGTGCATATTGGATCGTAGTGTATGCCTCGCTACAAGAGTTAATGTGGTGTAGTGGTTTGAGTGCTGGACCAGAAGACCAGGTTCGAATCCCCACTTGGCCATGGGAAACTCACTGGTGACCTAGGGCAAGTTACACTCTCTGAGCCTCAGAGGAAGACAAAGGCAAACCCCTCCTCTGAACTAATTGTGCCAAGAAGTCCCTGTGATCACCTTAGGGTCACCATATTGGAATGACTAGAAGGCACAAAACAACAACATTGCCTCACGCACATTAGTGTTTTACTCCCAGTGAGACATTATTGAGATCAGGCACAGCCTCTGGATGCAATGAGAACGTGTGCACTGACTCACAATTCATAAAGTCCACAGGGGCTATTAAACTAAGCTTTCTTTAAAGTGGGATTGGGGGAATATGCAGCCTTTAGATGTTGTGCAATCATTTACTATGCTGGTTGAGGCTGCTGGGCATTGCAAGTCCAACACCCTCTAAAAGACCAACACATTCTCCATTCTTGCTTTTTAAAAATTCTTGACTATCACATCACTCCAAGAGATAAAACAAAACTGAAATATAGAAAATAAAGGTTAAACATTCCAATCCAGTCTCACAGTTCTAAAACTTGACATGTGATTTTTAACTTCTATTACCATTAAAGGCAATTTATGTCAGCTGCCTTGTTGACATGATCTTGATTGATCAAACATTGACGAAAATGTGCAGGACCTTTATTCCTGATAATTTATCCCCGGACATTAGAACTTATTGCATGAGAAAAGAAAGCCAAACAGAGTGGGAGGAAGCAGCTTTCCCCCTTGCCTCTCTGCATGCTGTTGTAGTGCTTCCGTTCTCCTTCATGAGGGAGATGGTCATAAAGCATACCTTCTGCCAAACAGATTTTTCCACGATGACAAATGACACATTTTACAACCCGCTCCCTCAAGAGAGAATGAAAGTGCTCTTGCTGGCAGCGGAGAGGCTGGAGAAGCTGCTACTCTCCTCTATGTTGCGGCTGTCTTTTCTCATACAGTAAGGCACTCTTTCAGCCATTAACCTGATTGTAACTATACATGTAGATCAATTTGTGTGGGATTGGGGGTTAGGACTCTACAAAAGTAGAAAAACCACATATTTCTAGCGCCCCTCCTCCCATCAAATCTTAACTCAGGCCTCAAACAGACAGGGCAGCCATTGGGCTCAGAGGCTGTGCCAAGGCTGTCCAGGACCGCCAATGCAGCCCAAAACCAGCTATGAAAGGAGCCGATCTTACCACTCCTTTTTGCAGCTCATTCAGGTCTGTGGTAGTGGGCGTACTCTGGACCATGGTGTTCTGGTTGCTGTGGTCACAGGCCAAAAAGCAGCTCTGGCCAGTCCTTCTGCCCTCTATGCTTTGCCCCAAGTCTGTATTGCTATGGAACCCAAGCAAAGCAGCTCTTCTGTCCTGCCATTATGGAATAGTCAGGCCTTATAGTTTCAGATGCGGCTGGAAAGCAGCATGAACGGGTGACTAATGCAGAGCAAGTCTCCAGTGGTGGAAGAGGAAAGCAGGAATATTTGGTGTTCTTTATATACTGTATTTATAACTTTAGTTTTTGAAATTATTTTCTTACATTTTTTAGTTGACATGTGTCTTCTGCAATTTTCTGTAGTAGCTTTGTAGTATGACATTGTAGTGGCTAGAGCCAGTGTGGCATAGTGGTTTGATGTTGGACTACAACTCTGGAGAGCAGAGTTCATTTCCTAGCTCAGCCATGAGACCCACTGGGTGACCTTGAGACAAACACCTGCTTTTCAACCTCAAGACAAGGCAATGGCAAACTTCCTCTGAACAAATCCTGCCAAGAAAATCCAGCATGATAGGGTCGCCTAGGATTGCAATAAGTCAAAATGACTTGAAGGCACACACACAACAATGACGACAACAGCAACAACGAAAAGTCAGAGCCCTTAGATTACAGTTACCCTGCAGCAAACTCCCTATCTTTGTCTCTTTCCATAATGTAATGGAGTAAGAGATGCTTTGTTACAGTGGTCACAGTTTTGTGTTTGCATTCAGGAGAACTTATTCAAATCTCCTCTAAGCTAATGTTGATCTTGAGCCATCATTTTTATCTTTTCTGGCCAAGTGACCAGCTTGTACTGAAGGGATAATGTTTATATTATATATATTACACACAACACACATTAAGAATGCACCAGACCTTTGAAAAGTTCATTTGGGAGCATCTTCCAGATCCCAACTTTCCAGGAGGCAAAAAACTAACTTTTCTGGTCTCAGAATTTATGCCAAAACCATAAACCTTGCTTTAAAAAAGAAAAGATCACATGTGTATAACCTTGCTACCTTCTTATGAGGTAATAATTGTAGCCAGAACAACTTGTCTAAAATGTATGACTTCTTTGTGCAATTTAATCTTTTGTGTCTAAGTGTGGTCCTTTAATCTCAATGAGAAGCTCACTCCAGCTGCTCACCACAGAACCTGAATGGCACCCTGGCTGGTACTAATGTTAGTGTGCAGTACGGTTAGATAGGGTTCATTTTCACCAGTGGACTCATCTTTGTGTGTCTTATCCTGGGTTGACAGGCATCATTGCAAACACCCTCATGACCAAACCCCAACAAACTTCCTCTGAGTTGTACCTTCACTACTCCAGTAGAACTCCTTTGGGTGAGGCTTAGGACGGAGCAGTCAGTTTGGAAAAGGGTGTGGGTCCAGCAGTTAGCATTTGTTAAATTTATTTTAATTAATGAAAGCAGACAGGTTCCTTCTTTACATGTAGCCCATATGGCTCTTCTCAGGTTCCATATTTGACTTAGGATGCATCTACGTGTAGAATAGTTCGGTTTGATACCAGTGAGTTGACTTGAGTCATTTGACTCAGACTCAAGTTGGCATCAAGTAATTTCAGTGACTTCACTTGAACTCAACTCTACCATAAATGAAGCACCAACTCAACTCAACTGGAGACTGCATATTTTTTCGCTAGTGATTTGCTGGTTTGGTTTTGGAAGAGGACGAGTCTGCTAAAACATTTCCTAAAGAAAGTAGACTTGCTCTGCAGGAACATTTGTCAGAGGGGAACACAGTTCAGCAAGAGGCATGAGGTAGAAGGATTTAAAGCTTTTCCTAAGCAGTTGGCAAGACTCTCCAGAGGTCAGAACGCATTTCTCACAGCTGCCAAACAGATCTCAAACCCTGCTCTAGTTTAGTTTTCCCATTTGTTCTATATCTCGTCTGCTTCTTCCCCAAATCAAATGAAATAATCACTTTTGCACATGCTCCAGTCCCTTTGGTGTCACTGAACTACTTCAAACAACGATCTCTCCTTTTCACCCCCATCTCCCTCAGAAACACCACACACACAACACACACCAAAAACCACCCTCGACCTTCCTTTTTCCCTGTTACAACTTGGCTCCCGGGACTAGAGGCTCAATATGAGACTTGACTTGAAAATCTCTTTCAAGGATTTGAGACTCAACTGAAGACTTGAAGGTAGGTATCACTGTTTGATACCACTTTAAGTGCTGTAGTTCCATCCTATGTAATCTTGGGGTTTGTAGTTTTACCAGGACTTAACCTTCTTTACCAAATAAAAAAGAAAAGGAAATAATTACTTGTAAATCTATATACAATACAAACAATAGTACAATATGGTCCAAAAACACTGCAGAATATCCTCTGAGAGCACTTTACTTCCTCAGTGCTAGGGAATAATGGGAATTGTAGTTATTTGTGGAATCAGAACTCTGAGAGAAGGCTAAATATGGATGCAGGATTGGGAGCATACTTATCCAATTTGCAAGATGACACCAAATTAGAGGAATAGCTAATACTCCAGGGACAGGTCAACATTCAAAATGACCGAACAGACTAGAAAAGCTGGGCCAAAGCTAACAAAATGAATTTCAACAGGAGAAATCCAAGGTACTGCACTTAGGGCGGAAAAATGAATGCACAGATATAGGATGGGGACACCTAGCTGAACAAGACTACATGTGAAAGGGATCTGGGATCAAGTGGACCACAGTTGAAACAGAGTGAACAAGTGCGATGCGGCAGCTAAAAAGGCCCATGCAATTTTAGGCTGCATCAATAAAAGTATAGTGTTTCAGATCAAGAGAAATAATATGCCACTGTATTCTGCTCTGGTCATCCCACACCTGGATTACTGTGTCAGTTCGGGCACCACAATTTTAAAAGGATGTTAGAGAAACGAGTGTGTCCAAAGGAGGGCCTAAAAATGTGGTGAAAGGTCTGGAACCTTGCCCTATGAGGAGTGACTCAGGGAGCTGGGGATGTTAGCCTGGAAGAAAGAGGTTAAGAGGTATATGATCGCCCTGTTTAAATATTTGAAAGGAAGTCCTATGAGGAGGGAGCAAGACTTGTTTCTGCTGCCCTCGAGACTAGGACACAATGGAGCAATGATGCATGCAGCTACAGGAAAAGAGATTCCACCTCAACATTAGGAGGAACTTCCTGATAGTAAGAGCTGTTCAACCGTGGAACAAACTCCCTCGGAGTGTAGTGGAGTCTCCTTCCTTGGAGGGTCTTTAAGCAGAGGTTAGATGGCCATCTGTCGGGGATGCTTTGATCTGATTTCCTGCATGGCAGGGGGTTGGAAGGATGGCCCCTGTGGTCTCTTCCAACTCTATGGCGTTTATCAGATGAGGTTTTGCAGGGCTTTCTGCAGATTGGGCCATTCCGATTGACGTGAAACAGCGACCAGGTATGCAAAATTCAATCTTGTTATGTGGACCCTTCTGGACTGACGGGGAATCGAACTGACGAAGAAAGTCACGTGATGCGGATTCAGGGAAAGCGAGTGAATGCAAATGGTAGTTCCACACGGTGCAGACCATGGGGGATTCACAGCAAAGCAGGGACCTTTCCCTTGGAGTTTTTTATTATTATAATTTTCTTGGCAAGCAATATTTTCGACATGGATAGATCTATATTAGATGGAATGTGGCTAGCTGCTTGGAATGAATGCTGCAATGCAATCCGAAGGAATGTTTAAATCCGAAGGGATGTTGCAATCGAAGTTTTTAAAATGCTTCTCTGTCCAATTTGGCATATTGTCAAATTGATACAGTTTTTGCTATTGTCTCTAAGGAAATTGGGGGGGCCTAGGGAAAGAAAAAAAAATGCACCTTTTCGGCATCCAAGGTGAGGAATTATTATTATTGTATATTATACTATTATTATTATCCTGTGTATTGAGGCATTCTGGGGTGGCAAGGAGTGGGATACAGGGTACCGAGGATGGCACTAGCTTGCATTTTTGGATTGAACATGGGGCCAAGGGCAGACCCAATGACCACAACACAAGCGCACACACACCAGAGATTTTTAAATCTGATGACAGAATCTTGCGCATCTGGCCTCTGGCTCTAAGAGGAGGAAGCAGACTTCCAATGCCCAAATGGGAGCTGCAAAAGTCACCTCCTGGAACTTAGGCCATTTCTTATTATTGTATTATTACTTAGTGTTATATGCCTGTGCTGCACTTCCCTTTATTTCCCAATTGATTCCATGGGTCTACCTTAGTTGAAACTGACAGGTCACACTCTCTCCGCGCCTCTTGACCTTTCAGCAGGCGGAAGGGGTCAATTCAGGTCCGGCCAAAGGCAGGGCAGGAACGAGCTGCTATCCGGCACCTCCCCCCCCCTTTGTGTATTGTGGGTGTCTGTATGTATGTATGTATGAATGAATGTGTGTTGTATGTGAAATAAATGAGAATGACAGGAGGATAGATTAAATATAGATGTGGCTGAAATGTGTGGTGTGTGTGTGAGAGGAGAGAGAGAGAGGACGAGAAGAGAGAGAGAGAGTGCACTTGCTGGCCAGACTCCAGTGGAAGGAGGAGGAAGGAGAGAGAGAGAGCCCCGATGGAGCTATGATACTCCCAGCCCCGGCGGAAGCAAATGGGGCAATGGCAGCAGGGCCTCATGGGAGATTTGCAACTCGGGGTCTTTGCAATGGTGGTCAGAGAACAAGCAAACTGGAATTCCACACCAGACCAATTCGCAGTGAGATCGTACAGAGCCCAATGCGATTCCCGTCATCCCTTATTTAGCAGATTCACCAAAAACGCTCCAATAAGGAGCCCGTTCGGAAAGCCCCGCTGAAGCCCCGCAGATGGGGCTTCCCATTGAACACCGAGGTATGGAATACTTCTGGATAACACGTCATTTCAAATTGCCCATCGCTGAAGCCCCAGATCTGGGCTGCAGAAACCCTGTCTGTATAAACGCACTATGATTCTTGATTCTATGAAATATCTCACAAAACTACAGTTCCAGGAATTCCCTCGCCTGAGCCATGCAGTTAAGCATTCAAACTGGTGGATTATTCTGCAGTGTATTTTGAACCAATATTCCTACAAGGGTGGGATAGTATAAAATATAACTAGCTAATAATTTTTTTAAAAAGTAATGTTCCAAGCTCTAGGGCAAGCCTTATTTCTATACAGGTTGAGACAGCCTGCCTCAGTGACAGGCGTTGTGATGTCATTAAAAGGCAGCAGAGATCCACTATTTATTTATGATAAACATTTTTATATCTAATTCTAACAGGAGGGGCACCCATTGGATTTTCTGTTTCAGCCAGGCACAATAAGTCTAATGGCCACTTTCCGTTTCAGTTATATTTCATGAGTGCGGTAGGATTCTGATTGATCCAGGCCTCTTAAGTGCAAGTCCAATTCCTGGACAACGACAGCTCAAAAGTTATCTCATTTTCCCCAACTCCAAGACTGGTAATGTTTGGTTCAAGACAAGTGGAAGTTCTGGAAGAATTGGACACAGTATCAAGGAGAGTATGGTCAAATCAGACAGATGGTGCTCGATATTCCTTTAATCGCAACTCTACTCACTGTTAGAAGCAGCCTTAGAATTGCATTTGGTTTTTTTGGCTCACCACTGAAATCATGTTTAGTTGTGTTCTGCTAAGACCTCGATCCTTTTTACATGTACTATTTTCTTGATTTTCAGCTTTTTTAAACCTGCCTTGCAACCTTCTTCCAAGTCTCCGCTATTCGTGAGTTAGGTTGTCATTGCATTCTTATATGCGATGTTCTTTTTCCATTTTCCACACATCCTTCCTCCAAGGGTCACAATCCTGTGTACAATCATATTTATTTTCAGTCAGTATAAGTTACACAAATAGAAATGATAAAATGCAGCCTTCCCTGACCCAGTTACAACTAGCAACCACTCTCTTCTCCATCTTCTCTTTAAAAATATTAATTAGTGATAGTGAAGAAGAGCTGTTAAGGATGTTATGGAATTAAAGGGCAAAATGTGTGGACAATTAAATTGGACCAATTGGAAAAGGCTTGGAAACAAAAAATCTAAAATTCACAGCAGCCAAAATATAAAAGAAAATTGGTTCAAGATGTTCTGTCGATGGCACCTAACTCTGCAAATTGGCTACAAGATCTATAAAAATACTAACAATATCCTCTGGAAGTGATTGACAAAGCTATAGGCTCTTATTTTCACTGCTGGGTCATCGTACGGAAAAGCTAAAGAATTTTGGATAATTATTAGTGGGAAATAAACAAATTTTAGATATTAAATTGAAAGTTACCCCAGAACGGGAGTTATTAGGTATTTTGAGAACATATAGATAAGAAATATGGTTAAACTCCTAATGTATATGATTTCTATTGCTAGGATTTATATGCAAAAAATGGAGAATGAAGGATATACCCAGTTCAGAGGAGTGGTCTCATACTTATAGATGATCAGATGATACAATTTCCTATGGCTCAAAGGAGGGACTTTGGGAACTCTGTATCCGAGATTGGAACAATGTGTCTAATTATATTAAGGAAAAAGTGGGTGTGATACACTGTTATAATGTTATAAGGTTTTGGTAACCAATAGCTACTGTTTCAGGGTGCTAGATGTAGCTCCGGCTGTTACGACTGCCCAAAATAAAGCTGTTGGGTCTCTTGGAGGTATGCTATTTAAATGATGCATGGCTCCTAAGAGTCCGGAGGTTGCGCCAAAGCCACACTCCATTCCTAAGCACTGCAGTGAGCTTTTGTGCAGCTCCGATTCTTAGGACCCATGCATCATTTAAACGCATACCTCCAAAGAGACCCGAGCAGCTTTATTTGGCAGTCTGTAACAGGCCCATTTCCTCCTTGTAATCTGTATAGAGATATAAACTGGTTGGAAATAAGGAAAAGTGCGAACTAATACTACCGATCTCCTTGGGGGGGTATAATAGTAAGAAGTAGATTTTGTTTTTTACTGGCTGGGTTTCAAGGTACACTTCTGGCTTTTTTTGCTTTTTTTTTTCCTCTTTTGTTTTTTTTTCACTACTTTTTTCTTTGGTAAAGACAATCTGGGATTCTAGGAAATTTTACTTACTCTTGAACTCAACTGACAGAGAAACAGCAGACACTGAAAAAGAGTAATGGAAGCTCAAAGGTGAGAGAAAGGATCTTCTTATATAACGCCAAAGGTAGTGAGTCCTTTATGTTGTGGGTACGATGGTACCCAGGATACGAGAGCACCGCCTTACGATTTCCGGGGGATACGAAACAATCCCATAGGCAAAAACTGTTCCGGGTTACGTTTCTTTTTTGTTTCTGCTTCCGAAAAAACTTTGGTGCTTTTCTGGCGCTTTTTCGCACGACACGCGGCCTTTCCGTGATAGCGCCTATGGCTTTTCGGGTTACGAAAAAAATCGGGTTACGAACGCCGCGGCGGCCAACGAATAATTTCGTAACCGAGGCACCACTTAGTGGGTGGTTGTAGAGGTACGGGGAATAAGTACGTGAGACTGTTAAGATAACAGTGAGATTATGAACGATATGTTATGGGGGGATAAGTGGGGTTAGCAGGGAGATGCGGCGTTTATACGATGGATATGAGATTGTCATTGGTATTCTGTATGTTCGGTCGGTCATTTGTTTTAAACTAATAAAAAAAAATTTTTTTTAAAAAACTAATCGGGTATAAGTTTGCTTCTGCCCACTCTGGCCCCATCCCCCTGGGCTATACCGCGAATCAAGAATCGATTACAGGGATATTTTCCCATTTCTGAACTCATTGTTCGCTCCTTGTTACGGAAAATCGTTTCCCATTTGAATTATGTCCGATCCTACCTTTGATTGATTTCTCCAGCGAAAACCCAAAGCAATGTGGATTAGCCCGGGTTATCCTGGACTGCACTTTTCCAGCCGTTATTTTTTGTAGCTGCCATGCCGGCTCCAGGGCAAACTAATGGAAGGACGTCGTGTCCGAATCGGGATTCTAGGAGGGTAGGAGCATGTTCAAGGGGCGTCCCGGAGGTGTCATCTGCTTTGTTCTCGTTCCGCATTCCCAGCGCCATTCCCCCCCCCCATTGCGTAGTCTTTCCCTTGTGGAGCGGGAGCCGGGCAGGCGATCGTTGTTGTTTAGACAATGTTTTAAAAAATAAGCTTTCGGGTCTGTTGGGTATGCTCGATCATTGCAAATTGCCTCCTTGGCCTCTAAATCCTGCTGGGAAGTGCATGACGGCCCCCTGCCACCCCCCCCCCCCCGCTCCACATACGATTAATGTGTGAGGCGGACCCACTGCACACCCTTTTATAACATTATTCTTCTTTTTCCTTTTTCTGTTTTGCTGAGCTGCCTAAGCGCCTCAGCGCTCCAGTGTCTAGGGGGGGCGGCAATCACAATTGACGCAACCACCCAAGCACTCAGGTGCTTCAGTGATCCATCGACCACAACCCCCCCCCCCATAAAAAACAGGTTTGAAAGATTTGCCAATGGGAACGGGGACAAAAAATGCCCACGTCAAAATGCAGTGAAGCAAACTGACGCCACTGTGATGTCTAATCGCCTCAGCGCTGATTGACAGTTTAAACAAGGACAAAACACCTGTTTTCCAGACAGGCAATGGGAACGGGGACCAAAAAAGTCGCATAAATTACCACGGAGAAACTCAATGGGAACAAGAACATGTTCAGAAAAAAAACCCGCGTCGTTGCTCCCTTTGTAATTGGAAAACAATGGACGTGTTCAATTATGAACTCGTGGGAACCCACTCCGAGTCTGCCTCACAGCAAGATTCGTCGCTTTATCGTCAGTAGGCATGGCCGCCTATGTTTATGGACAAGAAGGGTTCCAACATTTGAAGCTAAATTCCTTTAAGGAGTTATAGGTCCAAGCTGCTGATCTACTTGGGGATAAGTTCGGTACCTTTGATAGGTCATTTAAAGTTCATTCTGAAACTCAGCATGGATTGTGTTCTCATCCCACATTCTGCATATCTTCAGTCCACCCCCACTGTCAGGTAGGATGTGATGTCAAACACATTCAAAGCAGAGCCCAAATTTGTTAAATTCTATAAGAGAAAAAGTCCTCTAATCTTTGGCCCTCTAGGTATTTTGAACACAACCCAAGACTGTCCTACCATCATGGCCAATGGTCAGGATTCTGAAAGCTTTGAAACCAAAATATTGAGGACTAAAAGAGTTGCAATGAAGTGAAATTACTGTATACTAAGGTGTAACTACACTCATATAAGTGTTAATGGTGCTTTATTGTGTCTTTCTCCAAGAGTTCTGAAGGATGTCTGGATGTTGGCTCAAGTTCCCTTCCTCACGCTTTACCTGCATAGATGGTTGATTAAATATGTGTCGAAAACTAGTTTGACCCAGCAGGGGATAGGGCTGTGTGTGTCTAGAATTCCAGGACATCCCGGTTAAATCTGTGCTTTTCCATGGAACACCAATGGAGGTCTTGGCCAAACCACACTCTCCGCTTTAGGACGAAGGCAGTGCGTAGACTCCTCTCTGAAAAAACTGCAGAAAACCCCATGATAGGTCACACCTTGTTATAGCTGTTGGGCCTTCAACCGGTGACCTTAAGGCAAAACCTATCATGGCGTTTTCTTGGCAACGATTTGTTCAGAGAGATTGCCATGCCTTCCCCTTGAGTATGAGTATAAACGTACCCAGGTCACTCAGTGGATATCATGGCTGATCTCCAGAGTTGTTTGCCACCCACAACGGGCGAGGGAACAGATTCCAAGCCGCAAACAGGAGGGGTTTCGACTGGATGACGAGCTTGGAAAAGCGCTGGGAAATCAGCTCTCATTTGTCTTCAGCTCCTTTTACGCTTCTCCTTTAGGGCTCCTGTGGAAATTAGAGCTTGGATAGCATTTATTTGTACGGATCTAAAATTTAAATTGTTCCCAAACCAACATGTAATTAGTCTTGTTGCTATTCCTTCAACTTTGTGCAGTGTTTGGTCACAGGGTTTATGTGAGGGATTATATGCGTTGGTTAACAACATCGCACGTGCCATCACTGGTTTTCTGCACATTCTAATATCATTTTTCCAACTTGATGACTGATAATAATATCTGATGTGTTAATTAAGCGTATTCACTTAACGTGACAATCGTCTCACAAAAAGTTCCATGGTGTGAGCCTGCAATGGTCAGTTTGGACTCTGCATGTCATTATTTCATGGAATAATCATGTGAGCCAGAGAAAATGAAAGCAAAAAGAGAGACCCAGGCAATATGTTTATAATATCCTATCTACGTGAATACACAACACCACAACACACACACACCACAACACACGTATTTAGAACCATACAGAAATCTGGAAAAACAGGAGTCAAATGCCACACAAACAATAAGCAGCTGTACATTATACTGTATGCATAAGGGATCTAAAGAACCTGAAATGGCAAAACACGTCTCTGGCACTGATTTTTGTCAAGATGCTGGAAGTTTGTAACTTCGGCTGTTCAAATGTCGTTTGTAAAATCTGATGTTCTTCTTGTTTATTGTGTGAGCAATACGCATAATACAACCCTGCATCAATCTAACCCACTTGTCGTGATCTGCATGCCCTCAAGAAGCCCATAAATTCATCAAAATGTTTTGTCCACAGTAAGCTTCTCTCTTTGTCCTCGCTGCCTATACAAGGGAAGCCTATCCTCTCTCAAATAAAAAGAGCATGGAAATTAAGTTCTATATCCTGGAAAAAAACTTTCAGAAATAACTTTAAAAGACTATCCTGCTTGGGAAAAGAAGAAAGAATTTGGAAAGGAGATTTAGTATACATTTTAGCTTTGGGGACTTGATTGTTTAATTAAAACCACCATGGGTTACTCTATATCTTGCCTCAGGAAATATAAATGAATATATGTGGCTTTAAACTGTTTATAATCAAAATCCTTGCCTTCTGCTCCTTCCCGCCTTCAAAAGAAAATTCTGAAAATTTCAACAAAATGAGCAGACCTTCCCCGAAGGAGGCATTCTTGCTTCATTCTGAATTACGCCCTGTCTTGCATTTCTAGATTATTATGGGGAAAGGGATACACACCAAGTGCTACTTGCAGCTGGAGGCTTTCCATGTCAGAACACACTCTTCGAACTAGGTTCCGCATCTCAGATCACTCCTTTAAGTTCAGAGCCACCCAGAATGGATCACTGCCATACGACCTGGAAGCACCACCTGTGTTTGTACCACAAGAAGAGGCCTTAAACTCAGAAGATTTGATTGGAGGAGTGGATTGGATTTTTTAACACTGATCTATCCTCTGTGCTGGCGTGACGAAGACGAGAACATTTGTAGCTAAATAAGCAGGCCGGGGGGAATGTACAACACAAACTAAAAATGATTTATAACAACTATCTGCTTACTGTCCAGGCAACAGGTGGTTGGTTAGGTCTGCTATCTACCTGTCCTTATCTGCCAATAGTGTGACTTTGATTTTTTCACAGACTCCAAGGTACACTTTATGCCACTTGCTTAATCTCTACTCACTCACCTCATGGGTAGACAGTTTACTTTTAAAAACCTTTTCAGTGCCTGACTTCCTAGTTAAGTGGAAAGGTGAGAAACTATAAAATCTTTATGAACTGTTTACATACAGAACTAGAGTGCAGCAGTTCTGAGTTTAAATAAACACAGCCTACAAATGTATTTTTAGTATGTGTTTTAAATTTGAAAAAGTTTTAAATTGTTGATCTTAGGCATAGGTCTCTTTTAATGGTCAGTCTTGGTTCAGTATTTAATTATATCGTTCTTTTAGTACTATTGCTATAAAGCTGCTTTAATGCCATTGTTGCAAGAAAAGGGCCTGAGTAAGTTCCAGAGTTTAGGATAACGAATGTTCTACCTGAGAGAATGGACTGGCGCAGAACTCTCACTGAGACTGTATCTCCCACCAGCATCTAAGGGACTTCAAGCTTTTATCACTCAAAGCTATGGGCATATTGAAGCTGACTACATGTATAATGTGATGTGAGAGCTAGACACAATGCTAAGGGATCACAGTTCAGCCCCATGTTTTTTGTACTTATGTACATGCACTGCACTTGGTGGGAGACATGGACTCTTGGCCAAGCCTATCCAGTTCACGGCAGGCCTGAAGAAACAGGCAATCGACATTGCTGTGAGAGTATGGTGGAGGGCGGGAGGCATGGGACACCTCCATCCTTTGCTGACTGAATGATCTTCCATAAAACAGTTTCAATTCGGAATTTTGGGGATTTGTAATTTGTGAGATATGATCCTTCTCTGTCAGAAGACCTCTGGTGCACAACAAACCTACAAATCCCAGAAGACAAAATTCTAAGCACGAGCCATGGCAGTTAAAAAGTGATGCCAAACTAGATATTTCTGGCAGTGCAGATGCAACCTTGAACTACTTGTATTCTGTCAAGACCTTTCCCGGTCTCTCATTGACAGCCTTGGCTTGTCAGTCATGACTGTCACTTCTTGCATTAGGATAAGGATATGTAGTATGTTTTATGGACTCTGCAAAACTTGAGCCCAAAGACTATAGCTGCCTAGTTCTTATAATCTACCAGCAAATCTGCAGTGCTTACCAAGGTAAATTCCAAAGTCCACCACTGCAGTTTGCACCTTTAGTAGGCCAACCAGAAGGGCCTATGATGGGACTAACTACTGTCTGAGAAACTCTGCCTAAGCCTGTACCTCCTTAAGTGGAGGGTGCTATACGATTGTTCCTGATAACACACACAAGGCCAGCTGGGACAACAGAAAGGGAGGCCGACTAGGTATGAAACCCATTATCCTGGATCTGCCAGCATGGACCTACTGGTTTGAGTGTTGGACTACAGCTCGGGGAGACCAGAATTCACATCCCTACTCAACCTGGTGAACCCACGGGATGATCCTTGGGCATATCACATTTTTCAGCCTGAGAGGAGGAAGCCAAAGGGGAACCTTCATCTGAAAAAAAATATTCAAGAAATCCCATGTAGTGATAACCATAAGTCCGGTCCAACTTTTGAAGCACAGAACGCCACTGATAGGTGAGTTTACTCCCTTTGCGTATGGAAAGGCAGGGGGTTGACTGGATCGGCCCTTGTGGTCTCTTTCCAACTTTATGATTCTATGGCGGGATACAAAAAACCGCCGCCTTTGTGGCGGTCTGCTTGCCCGCCGGGGTTCGTCTGAGGTGGAGCCGGAGCTCCAAACGGTGCGGCTCCCGTTGCAGACAGAAAAAGAAGCTCCAAAAGGAGCTTCTTTTTTCAAGTCGCGTTTGAGACGTAGCGAGGCGCAGGGGCGCCACTCGACTATGTCTGTCACAAGGAGGACGAGACGCGTACGGACGCCTCAGCGGTCCAGATAGCAAAGATGGTGACGGCCATGTCTGAAGGGCCGGCGTCGCCATCTGTATGGACGGAAGTCCGTATTAGGCCAAGGGCGTCTATAAGAGAGCCCCTTTTAAAATAGGACGGTCTCCGGACGTCCCAAATGCCTGTGCAGGAAAGCCCCCTTTGATTCTAAGAAGAAAAATATCCAACCCATTTGCGATGTTGTGCTGGAAAAGAGTGCTTGGAAGGATACTGTGATGAACCGCCAATAGAAGACCAACAAATTGGTTCTTTCTAGAAACAAAATCAAACCTGAACCTCTCTTTGAAGCCAAGAAACTAAATTGCGGGTGTAACTTTGGCCACAATTCATGAGGAAAATGAATACTTAGAACGACCAATGATGCTGGGAAATGTGAATACAAGCACAAAGAGAGGAAGACCCCATGCCAGATAATTAGATCTCTATCAGAAAGGACACAGGCTGGCCTGCAGGACTTGAGTAAGAAGTTAAGGACAAGGGTATACAGAGTCACTGTGAGTCAACGGCAGTTAGATATATAAAAAACCATCTTTATAGGCTCTGACCTAAGGCAGTAGAGATCCAGCTTATACCTCCAGTGAGAAGAAAAAACCCAGGATTGATGGGGAAAACCCACTACTAAAATTGCAGCTATTAAAACCTTTAGAGCTTGGGGTCCAACATGGATCTTACTGCAGAGGCAATGCAGTTTGACGCCACTTACCTGCCATTGACTTAAAGCTATGGCATTCTGGTATTACGATGGTATTAAGCCTTCTCTAACAGAGAGCTTTCTGGGCACAACAAGCCATGACAGTTAAAGGGTCTCAAAACGCATTCATTCTGCGTTGTGGCAGCAGCCCATTAGCCTTTTGGCGCACAGTTGCGCAGATGCACTCCCGCATGCCAAGGAGAGAGGCTGGCTCTGAATTCGAAAAACCAACTCAGACTATTTCAGTGCGACTATTTCCCCATACAAAACAAAAAACCGCCCTAAAGATCTCAGGAAACGCTTTCTTTCGGTGGGGGGGGGGGCAACCATTCACAGATACATCTGGCGAGGACATGAAGAGAGGGCCTTCCTTTCAGTGACTGCCCCCACCTTCTGGAACTCCCTCCACAAAAACGTTAGGATAGCTCCCTCGCTCCTGCTTTTCGTGGGCAAGCAAAAACAGTTTTTATTCACCCTGGGTTTTAATACATAATTCATGGGATGGCTTTTATATGGGGTGTAGTATATGGTAACCTGGGACCAACTGGCCAAATGGGATCAGCCCCCACTGACTTGAATCAGAAGATTGACGTTTCCACTCCCTTCGGTTGCAATGGATTGCCTGAAAAGGTTTATGAGATCCAGTGTGACTAGAAGGCCCACTTGGGTGCCCTTGGGGGAGAAGCATAGAGGACGACCATGAGAAAACCCCCTCCCCTGAAAATTGCCAAGAAAACCCCAATGATAGGGTTTGCCATTAATCAGAAAAAACAAAATGACGACAAGGAGGTGGGGTGTGTTGTGTGTGTGTGGTGTGTGGTGTGTTGGGAATCAAGATACCGCAATCTCGTCTGTAGGAATTAGTTATTGCAGAGATTTATATAGTTTTTGTGGGTTTTCAAGCTATGTGGCTGTGGTCTGGAAGAGTTTATTCCCGAGCGTCCTGCCAGAATCGTGGAGGCATCTTCAGAGATCTTGCCGAACCTTTGAGACTCACTGACAGAAAGAAATCAAAGATATAAGCCATATTAGTCTGAGAATCATTAAGTAGAGAGATTTTTTTCAGCACCCTGAGACTAAGAGGAACTTATCACCAATGGGGCTGATTTTGACATTAAAGAGAGAGATTAAAGCGCATTTAACGCATCCTGTAAAATTGAAGCAGAAACTGGCAAGTGTTATTGGGAAAGCATTGTCACTGGAAATCCCAAAAAATAAAAAAGATGCACATAATGTGCTTGTGACTACTTTACTGGTGGTTTGTGCAACGTTGTAGAACTCCTCACCCTAATTATACAGTTTTCCAGGGAGTTCTTTCTGGTGATATACTCCCACATTTCTCCTTGAATGTGATCAATTCTATGCTGAAAGAACGAAACTTGGCAGCATTGAGTTTTGTCTACTTCCTCAGAGGATTGTGGAGTGGAAAAGCCAGGGGCCCAGAGAAGAAGTTGGACAGGCAGGAGCTTTCCTAGACTTCCGTCTGCTTCCTCGGGTGCATTTTAACGTATCTGAGGAGAAAAAAGACTTTACAAAGGCCTGGAGAAGAAAGTTCAGGCTGCCAACTTCTGTGCTGTCACGACCTCTCTGCATGCATCCTGTTGCAGTCATGTTTTCAGGGCGGTGTATTTCATGCTGTTTGTCTGTCTGTTTTTTTCATTGATTTAAAAAAAAATTTAATTAAAATTGTTGTTGTTGGTGGGGTGTTGTTGTTTAAAAATGATCCTGTAAAGCCGCCTTGGGTCCCTTCTGGGAGGAAAGGCGGGCCATCCATTTAAAAAATGACAATACATACAATAAAATCCATAAACAAAACCAAACAACTAACGCCAACCAAAAGCCCAGGCTCCTTGGCTGTCTGTCTGGGAGGGACGTGGGACTGCAAGGAGGGAAAGCCCAGGCTTTTGCCTGCCTTGCATTGTCTGCTGGGCTCATGCAGCTGCTCTCTCTCTGTGTGTCTGCGAGGGAGCCTTCTCCTTCCTCGGTCGGTCAAGGCGCTGGACCCGGATGCAGAAGGCGGCTGCTGGCGCTGGAAGGGGGCCCTCCTGGGAGAGGCCAGGAGCAAAGCCCCAGGGGAAGGAGGAGGAGCAGCAGCAGGTGAACGGGCCCATGTGGGGAAGGGAGCAGAAGCAGAGAGAGTCCCTGGGCAGGTGAGGGGGAAAGCCTTTGCAGGACCTCCCTCATTAGGCCCTCTCCAGGGCTCTTTCTTTCACTTTTGGGGGAAGGGAGGAAGGGGATCTCCCTGGGGGTTGTGTGTGTGTGTGTGTGTGAGAGTGGGAGGGAGGAGGGAGGGAGAGGGAGGGAGGGGGGAGGGAGAGTGCTCAGTGCCAGAGGGACCAGGCACCACAAAAGGACGGCATCAAGGGAAAAAAAAATATAGGAATGACCAAAGAAGAAGCTTTTAAAAAAAATCACCACTCAAGTCCTGCTAAGTCATGCTCAAAGTGGAAGAGTTTGGGGAATACCTCATGGACAGAAGGCCGGGAATGTAGACAGTCCCAGAGTGGAAGGAGGACTTGGTCTCCCTTGGAGGTGCTGTTGTGAGAGTGTGTCTGTGTTGTGAGAGAGGAGAGAGAGGAGGGGGGGGGCTCAAGGCAGGGTGACCCGATGTCTCCCTTGCAACGACGGCCACCCACAAGGTGGAGGGGTCCAAAAACTGGCGGACATAAAAGAAAAGCTAAGTTGCTCCGAGAAGATAATATGCTTGCTTCTCAGTCCTGCTCAAAAATGAAGGACAGTGGGAAGGTGCCTATGAATGAAAGGCTCGAAGGTAGGGACCTGTCTTGGGAAAAGGACGGACACGGAGGTCACCCGTGTGAGTCAGGGGGGGCCGGGGGGGAGGGCGTAAGGCGTAAAAGATACCCAGCCTAAGAGAAGAGCCAGGGGGGCAGTGCCTGGACGCTTGTGTTCTGGTCACCACAAAAAAGAAATGATCACCTGTCGTCACCTACCCGACGCCCGCGGCACCTACCCCGCTCCAACCTGGCCCACCCCTGCCATTAGGCCAAGTAGTGGACACATGGTCCCAAATATCAAAACAAAACCACAGGATTCCTATTGATTTCTCCCAAGTATACCCTGGATTCGTGTTTCAGAAGCCCCTATATTCAAGGTAGGCCTTCTGGCTCACGCCAGTGGGCAATGTGTTGGGTTTCTCCTCCAGATGATTGTGGGACTGTAGCTCCAACACCTCTTCCCAATTTAAAACATCTGGAGGAGGGCCACCATGCCAAAATTTTAGTGGCTTTCTGTTCCTTGCCCGGGAACTATCCTGCAGAATGAACATAGCCTGTTCTGTGCACGTCTTTCATAGTTCTGCACTCGGCCTTATTGCCAAAGCAACAGAACGCATCGGAATCCATGGAGCCTGCCATTAATTCCTTGTTTTAATGTGTGTGACTTTAACCATTAAATGGCATCCAGCCTTGATCCAGGAAGCATCACTAAACTTTTTTTTTCCCTCATTATTGTGTTTATTTTATCATAAACCTTTCTTTTAAACCCAT